>NW_020621270.1:363210-584269 GCF_003573695.1 Papaver somniferum | reverse complement strand
GAATTTTATTAGACATTTCACATTTTTAACCCAAAATTGGATGGTCAACACGGTGTCAATCAACGCCAATTCATTGACTGGGCACCAAACTCAGATATTGACAAAGTTAGGCACCAAACGCGAAAGTGTACCATTTTATAGGCACCAAACTCGAAATATTCCTTCTAATAATGAACTTCTAATCTCTTAAAAAGGTCATAGATTACCTATAATAAAACATGGAAAGAAGGAGATAAGGTTTGCAACCGTTAATAACTTCTCAACGATTATGTGATCTTCTTTAAGCTAGATAATCATTGCAAAATTTGAATAAAATACCATAAACACAAATGACTCAAGGAAGTCCGCAGAATTCGTCAGATGTCGGAACTCTATGATCAAGACCAAATCATGAAACAGAAAGACTCCCCTTTAATAAAAATTTTCAGAAAAAATATTTCCTGCACAAATTACATGTCTAGAGGCTTGAGAGTCGAAAAAAGCTTGCATTTTGGATGCATTGACTCAAGGAAGTCCAGTGACTTCGTTAGAAGTCGAAATCCGTTTTTTAAAACCAAACTATAAACTAGATAAACTTATTTTTATTATAAAATTTTTAAAAAATGGTTGTGGTAAAAAATAATACATTTAAAGGCTCTACATGTTATCCAAATTTCATTTCTACGTATGTTGATTCCAAAAATAAAGAGGGAAGTCATCCTTTACATTGAAAATAAGGATGAAACACCAATTGCTAAGCGTCCAAATCCTAAATATTTTCCTGTATACTGTGGGGAACTGAAAGACAGAGGTAATAGAAAAAGAATGAGGTCATTCCCACTTCGTATGAACAAGCTATGAGCAAAATAGTCGAAAAAGAGATTACACAAAACCTTGGGGGACAAAGAGAATTTTGTAAGTAGACAATATTTATAATAAGGGGTATTTTGATTTTGGTGCCTATAAAATGGTACACCTTTTCCTTATGTACCTAACTTTGACGGAATTTGAGTTTGGTGTGGGTCCCAACCCAGCAGTTGACTTAACGGATTACTGGTGGACCGTTCACAAGCTGTGTTGGAGCACAACTTGTTGCTCGACCCCCCGCAAACTTTTGTAAATAAATACGTGTGTTTATGAATAATTGTTTAAGCAATCATTATTTAATTTAACTAGTTCACTAAGACGGACTACGGTAGGGAAATCTCTCTAGACCATTTTCCAAACACGTTACGAGCGTTCCAGAGAAATAAGGCTGACATATCTAACTTTCATGATAACTATGGATTTACATAAAATGGAAACAAATTTAATTAATACAATAATGATTAATTTGAAAAATGTATAGGGTCATTTACATGGATTCATTTGTTCAATACAATAATAGTTCGTTCGAAGGTTTAAGGAAACGATTATTGGGGTTTAGATGAGAGATAGATTTTGGATGATTTATCGGTAAACAATGAAGGGAGCTATGCTTATATTTTGGATTTAATTTTGTGTAAACAGGTGGTCATATGAGAAAATAACAGTAGCTCAGTGTAAGATTTGAGATTAGCAACGAAAGAAGATGGCAATGGTATTAAGAGTGGAACCTAAAACCTCGTGAATGAAAATCAACAACTCTCATTTCTCAAACATGGAGTATGTAGAAGATAAGGCGCAGTTAGTGAATAAAACAGAGTTTAGAATTTTATTAGACATTCACATTTTTAACTCTAAATTGGATGGTCAACACGGTCAATAACGCCAATTCGTTGACTGGGCACCAAACTCAGATATTGAAAAAGTTAGGCACCAAACGCGAAAGTGTACCATTTTATAGGCACCAAACTCGAAATATCCCTTCTAATAATGAACTTCTAATCTCTTAAAAGGGTCATAGATTACCTATAACAAAACATGGAAAGAAGGAGATAAGGTTTGCAACCGTTAATAACTTCTCAACGATTATGGGATCTTTTTTAAGCTAGATAATCATTGCAAAATTTGAATAAAATACCATAAATACAAATGACTCAAGGAAGTGCGCAGGCTTCGTTAGATGTCGTAACTCTATGATCAAGACAAAATCATGAAACAGAAAGACTCCCCTTTAATAGAAAATTTTCAGAAAAAATATTTCCTGCATAAATTACATGTCTAGAGGATTGAGAGTCGAAAAAAGCTTGCATTTTGGATGCATTGACTCAGGGAAGTCCAGTGACTTCGTTAGAAGTCGAAATCCTTTTTTTAAAACCAAACTATAAACTAGATAAACTCATTTTTATTATAAAATTTTCTAAAAAATGATTGTGGTAAAAAATAGTACATTTAAAAGACGGAAGTCATCCTTTACATTGAAAATAAGGATGAAACACCAATTCTTAAGCGTCCAAAACCTAAATTTTTTCCTGTATACTGTGGGAAACTAAAAGACAGAGGTAACAGATAAAGAATGAGGTCATTCCCACTTCGTATGAAGAAGTTATGAGCAAAATAGTCGAAAAAGATATTACACAAAACCTTGGGGGACAAAGAGAGTTAAATAAGTAGACAATATTTATAATAAGGGGTATTTTGATTTTGGTGCCTATAAAATAACACACCTTAGCCTTTGGTACCTAACTTTGTCCGAATTTGAGTTTGGTGTGGGTCCCAATCAAGCAGTTGACTTAACGGATGACTAGTGGACCGTTCACAAGCTGTGTTGGAGCACAACTTGTTGCTCGCCCCCCCGCCAAATTTTGTAAATAAATACGTGTCTTTGTGAATAATTGTTTAAACAATCATTATTTAATTTAACTAGTTCACTAACACGGACCACGGTAGGGAAATCTCTCTAGATCATTTTCCAAACACGTTACGAGCGTTCCAGAGAAACAAGGATGACTTATCTGACTGCCACGATAACTATGGATTTACATAAAATGGAAAAAAATTTAATTAATATAATAATGATTAATTTGAAAAATGAATAGGGTCATTTAGATGGATTCATTTGTTCAATACAATAATGGTTAGTTTGAAGGTTTAAGGAAACGATTATTGGGGTTTACATGAGAAATAGATTTTGGATGATTTACCGGTAAACAATGAAGGGAGCTATGCTTATACTTTGGATTTAATTTTGTGTAAACAGGTGGTCATATGAGAAAATAACAGTAGCTCAGTGTATGATTTGAGATTAGCAATGAAAGAAGATGGCAATGGTATTAAGAGTGGAACCTAAAACCTCGTGAATGAAAATCAACAAATCTCATTTCTCTAACATGGAGTATGTAGAAGATAGGGCGCAGTTAGTGAATAAAACGGAGTTTAGAATTTTATTAGACATTAAACATTTTTAACTCTAAATTGGATGGTCAACACGGTCGATCAACGCCAATTCGTTGACTGGGCACCAAACCCAGATATTGACAAAGTGAGGCACCAAACGCGGAAGTGTACCATTTTATAGGCACCAAACTCGAAATATCCCTTCTAATAATGAAATTCTAATCTTTTAAAAAGGTCATAGATTACCTATAAAAAAACATGGAAAGAAGGAGATAAGGTTTGCAACCGTGAATAACTTCTCAACGATTATGGGATCTTCTTTAAGCTAGATAATCATTGCAAAATTTGAATAAAATACCATAAGTACAAATGACTCAAGGAAGTCCGCAGGCTTCGTTGGATGTCGGAACTCTATGATCATGACCAAATCATGAAACAGAAAGACTCCCCTTTAATAGAAAATTTTAATAAAAAATATTCCCTGCACAAATTACATGTCTAGAGGCTTGAGAGTCGAAAAAAGATTGCATTTTGGATGCATTGACTCAAGGAAGTCCAGTGACTTCGTTAGAAGTCGAAATCCTTTTTTTAAAACCAAACTATAAACTAGATAAACTCATTTTTTTTATAAAATTTTCTAAAAAATGATTGTGGTAAATAATAATACATTTAAAGGCTCTACATGTTATCCGAATTGCATTTCTACGTATGTTGATTCCAAAAATAAATATGGAAGTCATCCTTTACATTGAAAATAAGGATGAAACACCAATTGTTAAGCGTCCAAAACCTAAATTGTTTTCCTGTATACTGTGGGGAACTGAAAGACAGAGGTAACAGAAAAAGAATGAGGTCATTCCCACTTCGTATGAAGAAGTTATAAGCAAAATAGTCGAAAAAGAGATTACACAAACCCTTGGGGGACAAAGAGAGTTATATAAGTAGACAATATTTATAATAAGGGGTATTTTGAGTTTGGTGACTATAAAATGGCACACCTTTGCCTTTGGTACCTTACTTTGTCGGAATTTGAGTTTGGTGTGGGTCCCAATCAAGCAGTTGACTTAACGGATGACTGGTGGACCGTTCACAAGCTGTGTTGGAGCACAACTTGTTGCTCGCCCCCCTTCCAACTTTTGTAAATAAATACGTGTCTTTGTGAATAATTGTTTACAAAATCATTATTTAATTTAACTATTTCACTAACACGGACCACGGTAGGGAAATCTCTCTAGATTATTTTCCAAACACGTTACGAGCGTTCCGGAGAAATAAGCCTGAATTACCTGACTGCCATGATAACTATGTATTTACATAAAATGGAAACAAATTTAATTAATACAATAATGATTAATTTGAAAAATGAATAGGGTCATTTACATGGATTCATTTGTTCAATACAATTATGGTTAGTTTGAAGGTTAGCAATGAAAGAAGATGGCAATGGTATTAAGAGTGGAACCTAAAACCTCGTGAATGAAAATCAACAACTCTCATTTCTCAAACATGGAGTATGTAGAATATAGGGCGCAGTTAGTGAATAAAACGGAAGTTAGAATTTTATTAGACATTTCACATTTTTAACTCTAAATTGGATGGTCAACACGGTCAATCAACGCCAATTTGTTGACTTGGCACCAAACTCAGATATTGACAAAGTTAGACACCAAACGCGAAAGTGTACCATTAGCAATGAAAGAAGATGGCAATGGTATTAAGAGTGGAACCTAAAACCTCGTGAATGAAAATCAACAACTCTCATTTCTCAAACATGGAGTATGTAGAAGATAGGGCGCACTTAGTGAATAAAACGGAGGTTAGAATTTTATTAGACATTTCACATTTTTAACTCTAAATTGGATGGTCAACACGGTCAATCAACGCCAATTTGTTGACTTGGCACCAAACTCAGATATTGACAAAGTTAGGCACCAAACGCGAAAGTGTACCATTTTATAGTCACCAAACTCAAAATATCCCTTCTAATAATAAACTTACAATCTTTTAAAAAGGTCATAGATTACCTATAATAAAACACGGAAAGAAGGAGATAAGGTTTGCAACCGTTAATAACTTCTCAACGATTATGGGATCTTCTTTAAGCTAGATATTAATCATTGAAAAATTTGAATAAAATACCATAAACACAAATGACTCAAGGAAATCCGCAGGCTTCGTTAGATGTCAACTCTATGATCAAGATCAAATCAGGAAACCGAAAGACTCCCCTTTGATAGAAAATTTTCAGAAAAAATATTTCCTGCATAAATTACATGTCTAGAGGCTTGAGAGTCCAAAAAAGCTTGCATTTTGGATGCATTGACTCAAGGAAGTCCAGTGACTTCGTTAGAAGTCGAAATCCTTTTTTTTAAACCAAACTATAAACTAGATAAACTCATTTTTATTATAAAATTTTCTAAAAAATTATTGCGGTAAAAAATAATACATTTAAAGGCTCTACATGTTATCCAAATTGCATTTCTACGTATGTTGATTCCAAACAAAAAGAGGGAAGTCATCCTTTACATTGAAAATAAGGATGAAACACCAATTCCTAAGCGTCCAAATCCTAAAAATTTTCCTGTATACTGTGGGGAACTGAAAGACAGAGGTAACAGAAAGAGAATGAGGTTATTCCCACTTCGTATGAAGAAGTTATGAACAAAATATTCGAAAAAGAGATTACACAAACCCTTGGGGGACAAAGAGAGTTATATAAGTAGACAATATTTATAATAAGAGTTTTTTTAGGTTTGGTGCCTATAAAATGGCACACCTTTGCCTTTGGTACCTAACTTTGTCGGAATTTGAGTTTGGTGTGGGTCCCAATCAAGTAGTTGACTTAACGGATGACTGGTGGACCGTTCACAAGTTGTGTTGGAGCACAACTTTTTGCTCGGCCCCCCTCCAACTTTTGTAAATAAGTACGTGTCTTTGTGAATAATTGTTTAAACAATAATTATTTAATTTAACTAGTTCACTAACACGGACCACGGTATGGAATCTCTCTAGATCATTTTCCAAACACGTTACTAGCGTTCCGGAGAAATAAGCCTGACTTACCTGACTGCCATGATAACTATGGATTTACATAAAATGGAAACAAATTTAATTAATACAATAATGATTAATTTGAAAAATGAATAGGGTCATTTACATGGATTCATTTGTTCAACACAATTATGGTTAGTTTGAAGGTTAGCAATGAAAGAAGATGGCAATGGTATTAAGAGTGGAACCTAAAACCTCGTGAATGAAAATCAACAACTCTCATTTCTCAAACATGGAGTATGTAGAATATAGGGCGCAGTTAGTGAATAAAACGGAAGTTAGAATTTTATTAGACATTTCACATTTTTAACTCTAAATTGGATGGTCAACACGGTCAATCAACGCCAATTTGTTGACTTGGCACCAAACTCAGATATTGACAAAGTTAGGCACCAAACGCGAAAGTGTACCATTAGCAATGAAAGAAGATGGCAATGGTATTAAGAGTGGAACCTAAAACCTCGTGAATGAAAATCAACAACTCTCATTTCTCAAACATGGAGTATGTAGAAGATAGGGCGCACTTAGTGAATAAAACGGAGGTTAGAATTTTATTAGACATTTCACATTTTTAACTCTAAATTGGATGGTCAACACGGTCAATCAACGCCAATTTGTTGACTTGGCACCAAACTCAGATATTGACAAAGTTAGGCACCAAACGCGAAAGTGTACCATTAGCAATGAAAGAAGATGGCAATGGTATTAAGAGTGGAACCTAAAACCTCGTGAATGAAAATCAACAACTCTCATTTCTCAAACATGGAGTATGTAGAAGATAGGGCGCACATAGTGAATAAAACGGAGGTTAGAATTTTATTAGACATTTCACATTTTTAACTCTAAATTGGATGGTCAACACGGTCAATCAACGCCAATTTGTTGACTTGGCACCAAACTCAGATATTGACAAAGTTAGGCACCAAACGCGAAAGTGTACCATTTTATAGTCACCAAACTCAAAATATCCCTTCTAATAATAAACTTACAATCTTTTAAAAAGGTCATAGATTACCTATAATAAAACACGGAAAGAAGGAGATAAGGTTTGCAACCGTTAATAACTTCTCAACGATTATGGGATCTTCTTTAAGCTAGATATTAATCATTGAAAAATTTGAATAAAATACCATAAACACAAATGACTCAAGGAAATCCGCAGGCTTCGTTAGATGTCAACTCTATGATCAAGATCAAATCAGGAAACCGAAAGTCTCCCCTTTGATAGAAAATTTTCAGAAAAAATATTTCCTGCATAAATTACATGTCTAGAGGCTTGAGAGTCCAAAAAAGCTTGCATTTTGGATGCATTGACTCAAGGAAGTCCAGTGACTTCGTTAGAAGTCGAAATCCTTTTTTTAAACCAAACTATAAACTAGATAAACTCATTTTTATTATAAAATTTTCTAAAAAATTATTGCGGTAAAAAATAATACATTTAAAGGCTCTACATGTTATCCAAATTGCATTTCTACGTATGTTGATTCCAAACAAAAAGAGGGAAGTCATCCTTTACATTGAAAATAAGGATGAAACACCAATTCCTAAGCGTCCAAATCCTAAAAATTTTCCTGTATACTGTGGGGAACTGAAAGACAGAGGTAACAGAAAGAGAATGAGGTTATTCCCACTTCGTATGAAGAAGTTATGAACAAAATAGTCGAAAAAGAGATTACACAAACCCTTGGGGGACAAAGAGAGTTATATAAGTAGACAATATTTATAATAAGAGTTTTTTTAGGTTTGGTGCCTATAAAATGGAACACCTTTGCCTTTGGTACCTAACTTTGTCGGAATTTGAGTTTGGTGTAGGTCCCAATCAAGCAGTTGACTTAACGGATGACTGGTGGACCGTTCACAAGCTGTGTTGGAGCACAACTTGTTGCTCGGCCCCCGCCAACTTTTGTAAATAAATACGTTTCTTTGTGAATAATTGTTTAAACAATCATTATTTAGATTAACTAGTTCACTAACACGGACAACGGTAGGGAAATCTCTCTAGATCATTTTCCAAACACGTTACGAGCGTTCCAGAGAAATAAGGCTGACTTATCTGACTGCCATGATAACTATGGATTTACATAAAATGGAAACAAATTGAATTAATACAATAATGATTAATTTGAAAAATGAATAGGGTCATTTACATGGATTCATTTGTTCAATACAATAATGGTTAGTTTGAAGGTTTAAGGAAACGATTATTGGGGTTTACATGAGAGATAGATTTTGGATGATTTACCGGTAAACAATGAAGGGAGCTATGCTTATACTTTGGGTTTAATTATGTGTAAACAGGTGGTCATATGAGAAAATAACAGCAGATCAGTGTATGATTTGAGATTAGCAATGAAAGAAGATCGCAATGGTATAAAGAGTGGAACCTAAAACCACGTGAATGAAAATCAACAACTCTCATTTCTCAAACATGGAGTATGTAGAAGATAGGGCGCAGTTAATGAATAAAACGGAAGTTAGAATTTTATTAGACATTTCACATTTTTAACTCTAAATTGGATGGTCAACACGGTCAATCAACGCCAATTTGTTGACTTGGCACCAAACTCAGATATTGACAAAGTTAGGCACCAAACGCGAAAGTCTACCATTTTATAGGCACCAAACTCGAAATATCCCTTCTAATAATGAACTTCTAATCTCTTAAAAAGGTCAAATATTACCTATAATAAAATATGGAAAGTAGGAGATAAGGTTTTCAACCGTTAATAACTTCTCAACGATTCTGGGATCTTCTTTAAGCTAGATAATCATTGTAAAATTTGAATAAAATACCATAAAGATAAATGACTCAAGGAAATCCGCAGGCTTCGTTAGATGTCGGAACTCTATGATCAAGACCAAATCAGGAAACACAAAGACTCCCCTTTAATAGAAAATTTTCAGAAAAAATATTTCCTGCACAAATTACATGTCTAGAGGCTTGAGAGTCGAAAAAAGCTTGCATTTTGGATGCATTGACTCAAGGAAGTCCAGTGACTTCGTTAGAAGTCGAAATCCTTTTTTTAAAACAAACTATAAACTAGATAAACTCATTTTTATTATAAAATTTTCTAAAAAATGATTGCGGTAAAAAATAATACATTTAAAGGCTCTACATGTTATCCAAATTGCATTTCTACGTATGTTGATTCCAAACATAAAGAGGGAAGTCATCCTTTACATTGAAAACAAGGATGAAACACCAATTCCTAAGCGTCCAAATCCGAAACATTTTCCTGTATACTGTGGGGAACTGAAAGACAGAGGTAACAGAAAGAGAATGAGGTCATTCCCACTTCGTATGAAGAAGTTATGAACAAAATAGTTGAAAAAGAGATTACACAAACCCTTGGGGGACAAAGAGAGTTATATAAGTAGACAATATTTATTATAAGGGTTATTTTAGGTTTGGTGCCTATAAAATGGCACACCTTTGCCTTTGGTACCTAACTTTGTCGGAATTTGAGTTTGGTGTGGGTCCCAATCAACTTTTGTAATAAATCTCTCTAGATCATTTTCCAAACACGTTACGAGCGTTCCGGAGAAATAAGGCTGACTTATCTGACTGCCATGATAACTATGGATTTACATAAAATGGAAACAAATTGAATTAATACAATAATGATTAATTTGAAAAATGAATAGGGTCATTTACATGGATTCATTTGTTCAATACAATAATGGTTAGTTTGAAGGTTTAAGGAAACGATTATTGGGGTTTACATGAGAGATAGATTTTGGATGATTTACCGGTAAACAATGAAGGGAGCTATGCTTATACTTTGGGTTTAATTTTGTGTAAACAGGTGGTCATATGAGAAAATAACAGCAGATCAGTGTATGATTTGAGATTAGCAATGAAAGAAGATAGCAATGGTATTAAGAGTGGAACCTAAAACCACGTGAATGAAAATCAACAACTCTCATTTCTCAAACATGGAGTATGTAGAAGATAGGGCGCAGTTAGTGAATAAAACGGAAGTTAGAATTTTATTAGACATTTCACATTTTTAACTCTAAATTGGATGGTCAACACGGTCAATCAACGCCAATTTGTTGACTTGGCACCAAACTCAGATATTGACAAAGTTAGGCACCAAACGCGAAAGTGTACCATTTTATAGGCACCAAACTCAAAATATCCCTTTTAATAATAAACTTATAATCTTTTAAAAAGGTCATAGATTACCTATAATAAAACACGGAAAGAAGGAGATAAGTTTTGCAACCGTTAATAACTTCTCAATGATTATGGGATCTTCTTTAAGCTAGATAATCAATGAAAAATTTGAATAAAATACAATAAACACAAATGACTCAAGGAAATCCGCAGGCTTCGTTAGATGTCGGAACTCTATGATCAAGACCAAATCAGGAAACACAAAGACTCCCCTTTAATAGAAAATTTTCAGAAAAAATATTTCCTGCACAAATTACATGTCTAGAGGCTTGAGAGTCGAAAAAAGCTTGCATTTTGGATGCATTGACTCAAGGAAGTCCAGTGACTTCGTTAGAAGTCGAAATCCTTTTTTTAAAACCAAACTATAAACTAGATAAACTCATTTTTATTATAAAATTTTCTAAAAAATGATTGCGGTAAAAAATAATACATTTAAAGGCTCTACATGTTATCCAAATTGCATTTCTACGTATGTTGATTCCAAACATAAAGAGGGAAGGCATCCTTTACATTGAAAACAAGGATGAAACACCAATTCCTAAGAGTCCAAATCCTAAAAATTTTCCTGTATACTGTGGGGAACTGAAAGACAGAGGTAACAGAAAGAGAATGAGGTCATTCCCACTTCGTATGAAGAAGTTATGAACAAAATAGTCGAAAAAGAGATTACACAAACCCTTGGGGGACAAAGAGAGTTATATAAGTAGACAATATTTATAATAAGGGTTATTTTAGGTTTGGTGCCTATAAAATGGCACACCTTTGCCTTTGGTACCTAACTTTGTCGGAATTTGAGTTTGGTGTGGGTCCCATTTTATGCAATCTCTCTAGATCATTTTCAAAACACGTTACGAGCGTTCCGGAGAAATAAGGCTGACTTATCTGACTGCCATGATAACTATGGATTTGCATAAAATGGAAACAAATTTAATTAATACAATAATGATTAATTTGAAAAATGAATAGGGTCATTTACATGGATTCATTTGTTCAATACAATAATGGTTAGTTTGAAGGTTTAAGGAAACGATTATTGGGGTTTACATGAGAGATAGATTTTGGATGATTTACCGGTAAACAATGAAGGGAGATATGCTTATACTTTGGATTTAATTTTGTGTAAACAGGTGGTCATATGAGAAAATAACAGTAGCTCAGTGTATGATTTGAGATTAGCAATGAAAGAAGATGGCAATGGTATTAAGAGTGGAACCTAAAACCTCGTGAATGAAAATCAACAACTCTCATTTCTCAAACATGGAGTATGTAGAAGATAGGGCACAGTTAGTGAACAAAACGGAAGTTAGAATTTTATTAGACATTTCACATTTTTAACTCTAAATTGGATGGTCAACACGGTCAATCAACGCCAATTTGTTGACTTGGCACCAAACTCAGATATTGACAAAGTTAGGCACCAAACGCGAAAGTGTACCATTTTATAGGCACCAAACTCAAAATATCCCTTCTAATAATAAACTTATAATCTTTTAAAAAGGTCATAGATTACCTATAATAAAACACGGAAAGAAGGAGATAAGTTTTGCAACCGTTAATAACTTCTCAATGATTATGGGATCTTCTTTAAGCTAGATAATCAATGAAAAATTTGAATAAAATTCCATAAACACAAATGACTCAAGGAAATCCGCAGGCTTCGTTAGATGTCGGAACTCTATGATCAAGACCAAATCAGGAAACACAAAGACTCCCCTTTAATAGAAAATTTTCAGAAAAAATATTTCCTGCACAAATTACATGTCTAGAGGCTTGAGAGTCGAAAAAAGCTTGCATTTTGGATGCATTGACTCAAGGAAGTCCAGTGACTTCGTTAGAAGTCGAAATCCTTTTTTTAAAACCAAACTATAAACTAGATAAACTCATTTTTATTATAAAATTTTCTAAAAAATGATTGCGGTAAAAAATAATACATTTAAAGGCTCTACATGTTATCCAAATTGCATTTCTACGTATGTTGATTCCAAACATAAAGAGGGAAGGCATCCTTTACATTGAAAACAAGGATGAAACACCAATTCCTAAGCGTCCAAATCCTAAAAATTTTCCTGTATACTGTGGGGAACTGAAAGACAGAGGTAACAGAAAGAGAATGAGGTCATTCCCACTTCGTATGAAGAAGTTATGAACAAAATAGTCGAAAAAGAGATTACACAAACCCTTGGGGGAGAAAGAGAGTTATATAAGTAGACAATATTTATAATAAGGGTTATTTTAGGTTTGGTGCCTATAAAATGGCACACCTTTGCCTTTGGTACCTAACTTTGTCGGAATTTGAGTTTGGTGTGGGTCCCAATCAACTTTTTTAATAAATCTCTCTAGATCATTTTCCAAACACGTTACGAGCGTTCCGGAGAAATAAGGCTGACTTATCTGACTGCCATGATAACTATGGATTTACATAAAATGGAAACAAATTTAATTAATACAATAATGATTAATTTGAAAAATGAATAGGGTCATTTACATGGATTCATTTGTTCAATACAATAATGGTTAGTTTGAAGGTTTAAGGAAACGATTATTGGGGTTTACATGAGAGATAGATTTTGGATGATTTACCGGTAAACAATGAAGGGAGCTATGCTTATACTTTGGGTTTAATTTTGTGTAAACAGGTGGTCATATGAGAAAATAACAACAGATCAGTGTATGATTTGAGATTAGCAATGAAAGAAGATGGCAATGGTATTAAGAGTGGAACCTAAAACCACGTGAATGAAAATCAACAACTCTCATTTCCCAAACATGGAGTATGTACAAGATAGGGCGCAGTTAGTGAATAAAACGGAAGTTAGAATTTTATTAGACATTTCACATTTTTAACTCTAAATTGGATGGTCAACACGGTCAATCAACGCCAATTTGTTGACTTGGCACAAAACTCAGATATTGACAAAGTTAGGCACCAAACGCGAAAGTGTACCATTTTATAGGCACCAAACTCAAAATATCCCTTCTAATAATAAACTTACAATCTTTTAAAAAGGTCATAGATTACCTATAATAAAACACGGAAAGAAGGAGATAAGGTTTGCAACCGTTAATAACTTCTCAACGATTATGGGATCTTCTTTAAGCTAGATAATCATTGAAAAAGTTGAATAAAATACCATAAACACAAATGACTCAAGGAAATCCGCAGGCTTCGTTAGATGTCGGAACTCTATGATCAAGACCAAATCAGGAAACAGAAAGACTCCCCTTTGATAGAAAATTTTCAGAAAAAATATTTCCTGCATAAATTACATGTCTAGAGGATTGAGAGTCGAAAAAATCTTGCATTTTGGATGCATTGACTCAAGGAAGTCCTGTGACTTCGTTAGAAGTCGAAATCCTTTTTTTAAAACCAAACTATAAACTAGATAAACTCATTTTTATTATAAAATTTTCTAAAAAATGATTGCGGTAAAAAATAATACATTTAAAGGCTCTACATGTTATCCAAATTGCATTTCTACGTATGTTGATTCCAAACATAAAGAGGGAAGTCATCCTTTACATTGAAAATAAGGATGAAACACCAATTCCTAAGCGTCCAAATCCTAAAAAATTTCCTGTATACTGTGGGGAACTGAAAGACAGAGGTAACAGAAAGAGAATGAGGTCATTCCCACTTCGTATGAAGAAGTTATGAACAAAATAGTCGAAAAAGAGATTACACAAACCCTTGGGGGACAAAGAGAGTTATATAAGTAGACAATATTTATAATAAGGGTTATTTTAGGTTTGGTGCCTATAAAATGGCACACCTTTGCCTTTGGTACCTAACTTTGCCTGAATTTGAGTTTGGTGTGGGTCCCAATCAACTTTTGTAATAAATCTCTCTAGATCATTTTCCAAACACGTTACGAGCGTTCCGGAGAAATAAGGCTGACTTATCTGACTGCCATGATAACTATGGATTTACATAAAATGGAAACAAATTTAATTAATACAATAATGATTAATTTGAAAAATGAATAGGGTCATTTACATGGATTCATTTGTTCAATACAATAATGGTTAGTTTGAAGGTTTAAGGAAACGATTATTGGGGTTTACATGAGAGATAGATTTTGGATGATTTACCGGTAAACAATGAAGGGAGCTATGCTTATACTTTGGGTTTAATTTTGTGTAAACAGGTGGTCATATGAGAAAATAACAGCAGATCAGTGTATGATTTGAGATTAGCAATGAAAGAAGATGGCAATGGTATTAAGAGTGGAACCTAAAACCACATGAATGAAAATCAACAACTCTCATTTCTCAAACATGGAGTATGTAAAAGATAGGGCGCAGTTAGTGAATAAAACGGAAGTTAGAATTTTATTAGACATTTCACATTTTTAACTCTAAATTGGATGGACAACACGGTCAATCAACGCCAATTTGTTGACTTGGCACCAAACTCAGATATTGACAAAGTTAGGCACCAAACGCGAAAGTGTACCATTTTATAGGCACCAAACTCAAAATGTACCTTCTAATAATAAACTTACAATCTTTTAAAAAGGTCATAGATTACCTATAATAAAACACGGAAAGAAGGAGATAAGGTTTGCAACCGTTAATAACTTCTCAACAATTATGGGATCTTCTTTAAGCTAGATATTAATCATTGAAAAATTTGAATAAAATACCATAAACACAAATGACTCAAGGAAATCCGCAGGCTTCGTTAGATGTCGAAACTCTATGATCAAGACCAAATCAGGAAACAGAAAGACTCCCCTTTGATAGAAAATTTTCAGAAAAAATATTTCCTGCATAAATTACATGTCTAGAGGCTTGAGAGTCGAAAAAAGCTTGCATTTTGGATGCATTGACTCAAGGAAGTCCAGTGACTTCGTTAGAAGTCGAAATCCTTTTTTTAAAACCAAACTATAAACTAGATAAACTCATTTTTATTATAAAATTTTCTAAAAAATGATTGCGGTAAAAAATAATACATTTAAAGGCTCTACATGTTATCCAAATTGCATTTCTACGTATGTTGATTCCAAACATAAAGAGGGAAGTCATCCTTTACATTGAAAATAAGGATGAAACACCAATTCCTAAGCGTCCAAATCCTAAACTTTTTCCAGTATACTATGGGGAACTGAAAGACAGAGGTAACAGAAAGAGAATGAGGTCATTCCCACTTCGTATGAAGAAGTTATGAACAAAATAGTCGAAAAAGAGATTACACAAACCCTTGGGGGACAAAGAGAGTTATATAAGGAGACAATATTTATAATAAGGGTTATTTTAGGTTTGGTGCCTATAAAATGGCACACCTTTGCCTTTGGTACCTAAATTTGTCGGAATTTGAGTTTGGTGTGGGTCCCAATCAACTTTTGTAATAAATCTCTCTAGATCATTTTCCAAACACGTTACGAGCGTTCCGGAGAAATAAGGCTGACTTATCTGACTGCCATGATAACTATGGATTTACATAAAATGGAAACAAATTTAATTAATACAATAATGATTAATTTGAAAAATGAATAGGGTCATTTACATGGATTCATTTGTTCAATACAATAATGGTTAGTTTGAAGGTTTAAGGAAACGATTATTGGGGTTTACATGAGAGATAGATTTTGGATGATTTACCGGTAAACAATGAAGGGAGCTATGCTTATACTTTGGATTTAATTTTGTGTAAACAGGTGGTCATATGAGAAAATAACAGTAGCTCAATGTATGATTTGAGATTAGCAATGAAAGAAGATAGCAATGGTATTAAGAGTGGAACCTAAAACCTCGTGAATGAAAATCAACAACTCTCATTTCTCAAACATGGAGTATGTAGAAGATAGGGCGCACTTAGTGAATAAAACGGAGGTTAGAATTTTATTTGACATTTCACATTTTTAACTCTAAATTGGATAGTCAACTCGGTCAATCAACGCCAATTTGTTGACTTGGCACCAAACTCTGATATTGACAAAGTTAGGCACCAAACGCGAAAGTGTACCATTTTATAGGCACCAAACTCAAAATATCCCTTCTAATAATAAACTTACAATCTTTTAAAAAGGTCATAGATTACCTATAATAAAACACGGAAAGAAGGAGATAAGGTTTGCAACCGTTAATAACTTCTCAACGATTATGGGATCTTCTTTAAGCTAGATAATCATTGAAAAATTTGAATAAAATACCATAAACACAAATGACTCAAGGAAATCCGCAGGCTTCGTTAGATGTCGGAACTCTATGATCAAGACCAAATCAGGAAACAGAAAGACTCCCCTTTGATAGAAAATTTTCAGAAAAAATATTTCCTGCATAAATTACATGTCTAGAGGCCTGAGAGTCGAAAAAAGCTTGCATTTTGGATGCATTGACTCAAGGAAGTCCAGTGACTTCGTTAGAAGTCGAAATCCTTTTTTTAAAACCAAACTATAAACTAGATAAACTCATTTTTATTATAAAATTTTCTAAAAAATGATTGCGGTAAAAAATAATACATTTAAAGGCTCTACATGTTATCCAAATTGCATTTCTACGTATGTTGATTCCAAACATAAAGAGGGAAGTCATCCTTTACATTGAAAATAAGGATGAAACACCAATTCCTAAGCGTCCAAATCCTAAAAAATTTCCTGTATACTGTGGGGAACTGAAAGACAGAGGTAACAGAAAGAGAATGAGGTCATTCCCACTTCGTATGAAGAAGTTATGAACAAAATAGTCGAAAAAGAGATTACACAAACCCTTGGGGGACAAAGAGAGTTATATAAGTAGACAATATTTATAATAAGGGTTATTTTAGGTTTGGTGCCTATAAAATGGCACACCTTTGCCTTTGGTACCTAACTTTGTCTGAATTTGAGTTTGGTGTAGGTCCCAATCAAGCAGTTGACTTAACGGATGACTGGTGGACCGTTCACAAGCTGTGTTGGAGCACAACTTGTTGCTCGGACCCCGCCAACTTTTGTAAATAAATACGTGTCTTTGTGAATAATTGTTTGAACAATCATTATTTAGTTTAACTAGTTCACTAACACGGACAACGGTAGGGAAATCTCTCTAGATTTTCCAAACACGTTACAAGCGTTCCGGAAAAATAAGGCTGACTTATCTGACTTCCATGATAACTATGGATTTGCATAAAATGGAAACAAATTTAATTAATACAATAATGATTAATTTTAAAAATGAATAGGGTCATTTACATGGATTCATTTGTTCAATACAATAATGGTTAGTTTGAAGGTTTAAGGAAACGATTATTGGGGTTTACATGAGAGATAGATTTTGGATGATTTACCGGTAAACAATGAAGGGAGCTATGCTTATACTTTGGATTTAATTTTGTGTAAACAGGTGGTCATATGAGAAAATAACAGTAGCTCACTGTATGATTTGAGATTAGCAATGAAAGAAGATAGCAATGGTATTAAGAGTGGAACCTAAAACCTCATGAATGAAAATCAACAACTCTCATTTCTCAAACATGGAGTATGTAGAAGATAGGGCGCACTTAGTGAATAAAACGGAGGTTAGAATTTTATTAGACATTTCACATTTTTAACTCTAAATTGGATGGTCAACACGGTCAATCAACGCCAATTTGTTGACTTGGCACCAAACTCAGATATTGACAAAGTTAGGCACCAAACGGGAAAGTGTACCATTTTATAGGCACCAAACTCAAAATATCCCTTCTAATAATAAACTTACAATCTTTTAAAAAGGTCATAGATTACCTATAATAAAACACGGAAAGAAGGAGATAAGGTTTGCAACCGTTAATAACTTCTCAACGATTATGGGATCTTCTTTAAGCTAGATAATCATTGAAAAATTTGAATAAAATACCATAAACACAAATGACTCAAGGAAATCCGTAGGCTTCGTTAGATGTCGGAACTCTATGATCAAGACCAAATCAGGAAACAGAAAGACTCCCCTTTGATAGAAAATTTTCAGAAAAAATATTTCCTGCATAAATTACATGTCTAGAGGCTTGAGAGTCGAAAAAAGCTTGCATTTTGGATGCATTGACTCAAGGAAGTCCAGTGACTTCGTTAGAAGTCGAAATCCTTTTTTTAAAACCAAACTATAAACTAGATAAACTAATTTTTATTATAAAATTTTCTAAAAAATGATTGCGGTAAAAAATAATACATTTAAAGGCTCTACATGTTATCCAAATTGCATTTCTACGTATGTTGATTCCAAACATAAAAAGGGAAGTCATCCTTTACATTGAAAATAAGGATGAAACACCAATTCCTAAGCGTCCAAATCCTAAAAATTTTCCTGTATACTGTGGGGAACTGAAAGACAGAGGTAACAGAAAGAGAATGAGGTCATTCCCACTTCGTATGAAGAAGTTATGAACAAAATAGTCGAAAAAGAGATTACACAAACCCTTGGGGGACAAAGAGAGTTATATAAGTAGACAATATTTATAATAAGGGTTATTTTAGGTTTGGTGCCTATAAAATGGCACACCTTTGCCTTTGGTACCTAACTTTGTCTGAATTTGAGTTTGGTGTAGGTCCCAATCAAGCAGTTGACTTAACGGATGACTGGTGGACCGTTCACAAGCTGTGTTGGAGCACAACTTGTTGCTCGGACCCCGCCAACTTTTGTAAATAAATACGTGTCTTTGTGAATAATTTTTTGAACAATCATTATTTAGTTTAACTAGTTCACTAACACGGACAATGGTAGGGAAATCTCTCTAGATTTTCCAAACACGTTACAAGTGTTCCGGAGAAATAAGGCTGACTTATCTGACTGCCATGATAACTATGGATTTGCATAAAATGGAAACAAATTTAATTAATACAATAATGATTAATTTTAAAAATGAATAGGGTCATTTACATGGATTCATTTGTTCAATACAATAATGGTTAGTTTGAAGGTTTAAGGAAACGATTATTGGGGTTTACATGAGAGATAGATTTTGGATGATTTACCGGTAAACAATGAAGGGAGCTATGCTTATACTTTGGATTTAATTTTGTGTAAACAGGTGGTCATATGAGAAAATAACAGTAGCTCAGTGTATGATTTGAGATTAGCAATGAAAGAAGATAGCAATGGTATTAAGAGTGGAACCTAAAACCTCGTGAATGAAAATCAACAACTCTCATTTCTCAAACATGGAGTATGTAGAAGATAGGGCGCACTTAGTGAATAAAACGGAGGTTAGAATTTTATTAGACATTTCATATTTTTAACTCTAAATTGGATGGTCAACACGGTCAATCAACGCCAATTTGTTGACTTGGCACCAAACTCAGATATTGACAAAGTTAGGCACCAAACGCGAAAGTGTACCATTTTATAGGCACCAAACTCAAAATATCCCTTCTAATAATAAACTTACAATCTTTTAAAAAGGTCATAGATTACCTATAATAAAACTCTGAAAGAAGGAAATAAGGTTTGCAACCGTTAATAACTTCTCAACGATTATGGGATCTTCTTTAAGCTAGATAATCATTGAAATATTTGAATAAAATACAATAAACACAAATGACTCAAGGAAATCCGCAGGCTTCGTTAGATGTCGGAACTCTATGATCAAGACCAAATCAGGAAACAGAAAGACTCCCCTTTGATAGAAAATTTTCAGAAAAAATATTTCCTGCATAAATTACATGTCTAGAGGCTTGAGAGTCGAAAAAAGCTTGCATTTTGGATGCATTGACTCAAGGAAGTCCTGTGACTTCGTTAGAAGTCGAAATCCTTTTTTTAAAACCAAACTATAAACTAGATAAACTCATTTTTATTATAAAATTTTCTAAAAAATGATTGCGGTAAAAAATAATACATTTAAAGGCTCTACATGTTATCCAAATTGCATTTCTACGTATGTTGATTCCAAACATAAAGAGGGAAGTCATCCTTTACATTGAAAATAAGGATGAAACACCAATTCCTAAGCGTCCAAATCCTACAAATTTTCCTTTATACTGTGGGGAACTGAAAGACAGAGGTAACAGAAAGAGAATGAGGTCATTCCCACTTCGTATGAAGAAGTTATGAACAAAATAGTCGAAAAAGAGATTACACAAACCCTTGGGGGACAAAGAGAGTTATATAAGTAGACAATATTTATAATAAGGGTTATTTTAGGTTTGGTGCCTATAAAATGGCACACCTTTGCCTTTGGTACCTAACTTTGTCGGAATTTGAGTTTGGTGTGGGTCCCAATCAACTTTTGTAATAAATCTCTCTAGATCATTTTCCAAACACGTTACGAGCGTTCCGGAGAAATAAGGCTGACTTATCTGACTGCCATGATAACTATGGATTTACATAAAATGGAAACAAATTTAATTAATACAATAATGATTAATTTGAAAAATGAATAGGGTCATTTACATGGATTCATTTGTTCAATACAATAATGGTTAGTTTGAAGGTTTAAGGAAACGATTATTGGGGTTTACATGAGAGATAGATTTTGGATGATTTACCGGTAAACAATGAAGGGAGCTATGCTTATACTTTGGATTTAATTTTGTGTAAACAGGTGGTCATATGAGAAAATAACAGTAGCTCAGTGTATGATTTGAGATTAGCAATGAAAGAAGATAGTAATGGTATTAAGAGTGGAACCTAAAACATCGTGAATGAAAATCAACAACTCCCATTTCTCAAACATGGAGTATGTAGAAGATAGGGCGCACTTAGTGAATAAAACGGAGGTTAGAATTTTATTAGACATTTCACATTTTTAACTCTAAATTGGATGGTCAACACGGTCAATCAACGCCAATTTGTTGACTTGGCACCAAACTCAGATATTGACAAAGTTAGGCACCAAACGCGAAAGTGTACCATTTTATAGGCACCAAACTCAAAATATCCCTTCTAATAATAAACTTACAATCTTTTAAAAAGGTCATAGATTACCTATAATAAAACACGGAAAGAAGGAGATAAGGTTTGCAACCGTTAATAACTTCTCAACGATTATGGGATCTTCTTTAAGCTAGATAATCATTGAAAAATTTGAATAAAATACCATAAACACAAATGACTCAAGGAAATCCGCAGGCTTCGTTAGATGTCGGAACTCTATGATCAAGACCAAATCAGGAAACAGAAAGACTCCCCTTTGATAGAAAATTTTTAGAAAAAATATTTCCTGCATAAATTACATGTCTAGAGGCTTGAGAGTCGAAAAAAGCTTGCATTTTGGATGCATTGACTCAAGGAAGTCCTGTGACTTCGTTAGAAGTCGAAATCCTTTTTTTAAAACCAAACTATAAACTAGATAAACTCATTTTTATTATAAAATTTTTTAAAAAATGATTGCGGTAAAAAATAATACATTTAAAGGCTCTACATGTTATCCAAATTGCATTTCTACGTATGTTGATTCCAAACATAAAGAGGGAAGTCATCCTTTACATTGAAAATAAGGATGAAACACCAATTCCTAAGCGTCCAAATCCTAAAAATTTTCCTGTATACTGTGGGGAACTGAAAGACAGAGGTAACAGAAATAGAATGAGGTCATTCCCACTTCGTATGAAGAAGTTATGAACAAAATAGTCGAAAAAGAGATTACACAAACCCTTGGGGGACAAAGAGAGTTATATAAGTAGACAATATTTATAATAAGGGTTATTTTAGGTTTGGTGCCTATAAAATGGCACACCTTTGCCTTTGGTACCTAACTTTGTCGGAATTTGAGTTTGGTGTGGGTCCCAATCAACTTTTGTAATAAATCTCTCTAGATCATTTTCCAAACACGTTACGAGCGTTCCGGAGAAATAAGGCTGACTTATCTGACTGCCATGATAACTATGGATTTACATAAAATGGAAAAAAATTAAATTAATACAATAATGATTAATTTTAAAAATGAATAGGGTCATTTACATGGATTCATTTGTTCAATACAATAATGGTTAGTTTGAAGGTTTAAGGAAACGATTATTGGGGTTTACATGAGAGATGGATTTTGGATGATTTACCGGTAAACAATGAAGGGAGCTATGCTTATACTTTGGATTTAATTTTGTGTAAACAGGTGGTCATATGAGAAAATAACAGTAGCTCAGTGTATGATTTGAGATTAGCAATGAAAGAAGATAGCAATGGTATTAAGAGTGGAACCTAAAACCTCGTGAATGAAAATCAACAACTCTCATTTCTCAAACATGGAGTATGTAGAAGATAGGGCGCACTTAGTGAATAAAACGGAGGTTAGAATTTTATTAGACATTTCACATTTTTAACTCTAAATTGGATGGTCAACACGGTCAATCAACGCCAATTTGTTGACTTGGCACCAAACTCAGATATTGACAAAGTTAGGAACCAAACGCGAAAGTGTACCATTTTATAGGCACCAAACTCAAAATATCCCTTCTAATAATAAACTTACAATCTTTTAAAAAGGTCATAGATTACCTATAATAAAACACGGAAAGAAGGAGATAAGGTTTGCAACCGTTAATAACTTCTCAACGATTATGGGATCTTCTTTAAGCTAGATAATCATTGAAAAATTTGAATAAAATACCATAAAAACAAATGACTTAAGGAAATCCGCAGGCTTCGTTAGATGTCGGAACTCTATGATCAAGACCAAATCAGGAAACAGAAAGACTCCCCTTTGATAGAAAATTTTCAGAAAAAATATTTCCTGCATAAATTACATGTCTAGAGGATTGAGAGTCGAAAAAAGCTTGCATTTTGGATGCATTGACTCAAGGAAGTCCTGTGATTTCGTTAGAAGTCGAAATCCTTTTTTTAAAACCAAACTATAAACTAGATAAACTCATTTTTATTATAAAATTTTCTAAAAAATGATTGCGGTAAAAAATAATACATTTAAAGGCTCTACATGTTATCCAAATTGCATTTCTACGTATGTTGATTCCAAACATAAAGAGGGAAGTCATCCTTTACATTGAAAATAAGGATGAAACACCAATTCCTAAGCGTCCAAATCCTAAAAAATTTCCTGTATACTGTGGGGAACTGAAAGACAGAGGTAACAGAAAGAGAATGAGGTCATTCCCACTTCGTATGAAGAAGTTATGAACAAAATAGTCGAAAAAGAGATTACACAAACCCTTGGGGGACAAAGAGAGTTATATAAGTAGACAATATTTATAATAAGGGTTATTTTAGGTTTGGTGCCTATAAAATGGCACACCTTTTCCTTTGGTACCTAACTTTGTCGGAATTTGAGTTTGGTGTGGGTCCCAATCAACTTTTGTAATAAATCTCTCTAGATCATTTTCCAAACACGTTACGAGCGTTCCGGAGAAATAAGGCTAACTTATCTGACTGCCATGATAACTATGGATTTACATAAAATGGAAACAAATTTAATTAATACAATAATGATTAATTTGAAAAATGAATAGGGTCATTTACATGGATTCATTTGTTCAATACAATAATGGTTAGTTTGAAGGTTTAAGGAAACGATTATTGGGGTTTACATGAGAGATAGATTTTGGATGATTTACCGGTAAACAATGAAGGGAGCTATGCTTATACTTTGGATTTAATTTTGTGTAAACAGGTGGTCATATGAGAAAATAACAGTAGCTCAGTGTATGATTTGAGATTAGCAATGAAAGAAGATAGCAATGGTATTAAGAGTGGAACCTAAAACCTCGTGAATGAAAATCAACAACTCTCATTTCTCAAACATGGAGTATGTAGAAGATAGGGCGCACTTAGTGAATAAAACGGAGGTTAAAATTTTATTAGACATTTCACATTTTTAACTCTAAATTGGATGGTCAACACGGTCAATCAACGCCAATTTGTTGACTTGGCACCAAACTCAGATATTGACAAAGTTAGGCACCAAACGCGAAAGTGTACCATTTTATAGGCACCAAACTCAAAATATCCCTTCTAATAATAAACTTATTATCTTTTAAAAAGGTCCTAGATTACCTATAATATAACACGGAAAGAAGGAGATAAGGTTTGCAACCGTTAATAACTTCTCAACGATTATGGGATCTTCTTTAAGCTAGATAATCATTGAAAAATTTGAATAAAATACCATAAACACAAATGACCCAAGGAAATCCGCAGGCTTCGTTAGATGTCGGAAATCTATGATCAAGACCAAATCAGGAAACAGAAAGACTCCCCTTTGATAGAAAATTTTCAGAAAAAATATTTCCTGCATAAATTACATGTCTAGAGGCTTGAGAGTCGAAAAAAGCTTGCATTTTGGATGCATTGACTCAAGGAAGTCCTGTGACTTCGTTAGAAGTCGAAATCCCTTTTTTAAAACCAAACTATAAACTAGATAAACTCATTTTTATTATAAAATTTTCTAAAAAATGATTGTGGTAAAAAATAATACATTTAAAGGCTCTACATGTTATCCAAATTGCATTTATACATATGTTGATTCCAAACATAAAGAGGGAAGTCATCCTTTACATTGAAAATAAGGATGAAACACCAATTCCTAAGCGTCCAAATCCTAAAAATTTTCCTGTATACTGTGGGGAACTGAAAGACAGAGGTAATAGAAAGAGAATTAGGTCATTCCCACTTCGTATGAAGAAGTTATGAACAAAATAGTCGAAAAAGAGATTACACAAACCCTTGGGGGACAAAGAGAGTTATATAAGTAGACAATATTTATAATAAGGGTTATTTTAAGTTTGGTGCCTATAAAATGGCACACCTTTGCCTTTGGTACCTAACTTTGTCGGAATTTGAGTTTGGTGTGGGTCCCAATCAACTT
This sequence comes from Papaver somniferum, assembly GCF_003573695.1. Taxonomy (NCBI): domain Eukaryota; kingdom Viridiplantae; phylum Streptophyta; class Magnoliopsida; order Ranunculales; family Papaveraceae; genus Papaver; species Papaver somniferum. The sequence continues at coordinate 559,097 of NW_020621270.1, read as the reverse complement.
TTGTAATAAATCTCTCTAGATCATTTTCCAAACACGTTACGAACGTTCCGGAGAAATAAGGCTGACTTATCTGACTGCCATGATAACTATGGATTTACATAAAATGGAAACAAATTTAATTAATACAATAATGATTAATTTGAAAAATGAATAGGGTCATTTACATGGATTCATTTGTTCAATATAATAATGGTTAGTTTGAAGGTTTAAGGAAACGGTTATTGGGGTTTACATGAGAGATAGATTTTGGATGATTTACCGGTAAACAATGAAGGGAGCTATGCTTATACTTTGGATTTAATTTTGTGTAAACAGGTGGTCATATGAGAAAATAACAGTAGCTCAGTGTATGATTTGAGATTAGCAATGAAAGAAGATAGCAATGGTATTAAGAGTGGAACCTAAAACCTCGTGAATGAAAATCAACAACTCTCATTTCTCAAACATGGAGTATGTAGAAGATAGGGCGCACTTAGTGAATAAAACGGAGGTTAGAATTTTATTAGACATTTCACATTTTTGACTCTAAATTGGATGGTCAACACGGTCAATCAACGCCAATTTGTTGACTTGGCACCAAACTCAGATATTCACAAAGTTAGGCACCAAACGCGAAAGTGTACCATTTTATAGGCACCAAACTCAAAATATCCCTTCTAATAATAAACTTACAATCTTTTAAAAAGGTCATAGATTACCTATAATAAAACACGGAAAGAAGGAGATAAGGTTTGCAACCGTTAATAACTTCTCAACGATTATGGGATCTTCTTTAAGCTAGATAATCAATGAAAAATTTGAATAAAATACCATAAACACAAATGACTCAAGGAAATCCGCAGGCTTCGTTAGATGTCGGAACTCTATCATCAAGACCAAATCAGGAAACAGAAAAGACTCCCCTTTGATAGAAAATTTTCAGAAAAAATATCTCCTGCATAAATTACATGTCTAGAGGCTTGAGAGTCGAAAAAAGCTTGCATTTTGGATGCATTGACTCAAGGAAGTCCTGTGACTTCGTTAGAAGTCGAAATCCTTTTTTTAAAACCAAACTATAAACTAGATAAACTCATTTTTATTATAAAATTTTCTAAAAAATGATTGCGGTAAAAAATAATACATTTAAAGGCTCTACGTGTTATCCAAATTGCATTTCTACGTATGTTGATTCCAAACATAAAGAGGGAAGTCATCTGTTACATTGAAAATAAGGATGAAACACCAATTCCTAAGCGCCCAAATCCTAAAAATTTTCCTGTATACTGTGGGGAACTGAAAGACAGAGGTAACAGAAAGAGAATGAGGCCATTCCCACTTCGTATGAAGAAGTTATGAACAAAATAGTCGAAAAAGAGATTACACAAACCCTTGGGGGACAAAGAGAGTTATATAAGTAGACAATATTTATAATAAGGGTTATTTTAGGTTTGGTGCCTATAAAATGGCACACCTTTGCCTTTGGTACCTAACTTTGTCGGAATTTGAGTTTGGTGTGGGTCCCAATCAACTTTTGTAATAAATCTCTCTAGGCCATTTTCCAAACACGTTACGAGCGTTCCGGAGAAATAAGGCTGACTTATCTGACTGCCATGATAACTATGGATTTACATAAAATGGAAACAAATTTAATTAATACAATAATGATTAATTTGAAAAATGAATAGGGTCATTTACATGGATTCATTTGTTCATTACAATAATGGTTAGTTTGAAGGTTTAAGGAAACGATTATTGGGGTTTACATGAGAGATAGATTTTGGATGATTTACCGGTAAACAATGAAGGGAGCTATGCTTATACTTTGGATTTAATTTTGGGTAAACAGGTGGTCATATGAGAAAATAACAGTAGCTCAGTGTATGATTTGAGATTAGCAATGAAAGAAGATAGCAATGATATTAAGAGTGGAACCTAAAACCTCGTGAATGAAAATCAACAACTCTCATTTCTCAAACATGGAGTATGTAGAAGATAGGGCGCACTTAGTGAATAAAACGGAGGTTAGAATTTTATTAGACATTTCACATTTTTAAATCTAAATTGGATGGTCAACACGGTCAATCAACGCCAATTTGTTGACTTGGCACCAAACTCAGATATTGACAAAGTTAGGCACCAAACGCGAAAGTGTACCATTTTATAGGCACCAAACTCAAAATATCCCTTATAATAATAAACTTACAATCTTTTAAAAAGGTCATAGATTACCTATAATAAAACACGGAAAGAAGGAGATAAGGTTTGCAACCGTTAATAACTTCGCAACGATTATGGGATCTTCTTTAAGCTAGATAATCATTGAAAAATTTGAATAAAATACCATAAACACAAATGACTCAAGGAAATCCGCAGGCTTCGTTAGATGTCGGAACTCTATCATCAAGACCAAATCAGGAAACAGAAAGACTCCCCTTTGATAGAAAATTTTCAGAAAAAATATTTCCTGCATAAATTACATGTCTAGAGGCTTGAGAGTCGAAAAAAGCTTGCATTTTGGATGCATTGACTCAAGGAAGTCCTGTGACTTCGTTAGAAGTCGAAATCCTTTTTTTAAAACCAAACTATAAACTAGATAAACTCATTTTTATTATAAAATTTTCTAAAAAATGATTGCGATAAAAAATAATACATTTAAAGGCTCTACGTGTTATCCAAATTGCATTTCTACGTATGTTGATTCCAAACATAAAGAGGGAAGTCATCCTTTACATTGAAAATAAGGATGAAACACCAATTCCTAAGCATCCAAATCCTAAAAATCTTCATGTATACTGTGGGGAACTGAAAGACAGAGGTAACAGAAAGAGAATGAGGTCATTCCCACTTCGTATGAAGAAGTTATGAACAAAATAGTCGAAAAAGAGATTACACAAACCCTTGGGGGACAAAGAGAGTTATATAAGTAGACAATATTTATAATAAGGGTTATTTTAAGTTTGGTTCCTATAAAATGGCACACCTTTGCCTTTGGTACCTAACTTTGTCGGAATTTGAGTTTGGTGTGGGTCCCAATCAACTTTTGTAATAAATCTCTCTAGATCATTTTCCAAACACGTTACGAGCGTTCCGGAGAAATAAGGCTGACTTATCTGACTGCCATGATAACTATGGATTTACATAAAATGGAAACAAATTTAATTAATACAATAATGATTAATTTGAAAAATGAACAGGGTCATTTACATGGATTCATTTGTTCAATACAATAATGGTTAGTTTGAAGGTTTAAGGAAACGATTATTGGGGTTTACATGAGAGATAGATTTTGGATGATTTACCGGTAAAAAATGAAGGGAGCTATGCTTATACTTTGGATTTAATTTTGTGTAAACAGGTGGTCATATGAGAAAATAACAGTAGCTCAGTGTATGATTTGAGATTAGCAATGAAAGAAGATAGCGATGGTATTAAGAGTGGAACCTAAAACCTCGTGAATGAAAATCAACAACTCTCATTTCTCAAACATGGAGTATGTAGAAGATAGGGCGCACTTAGTGAATAAAACGGAGGTTAGAATTTTATTAGACATTTCACATTTTTAACTCTAAATTGGATGGTCAACACGGTCAATCAACGCCAATTTGTTGACTTGGCACAAAACTCAGATATTGACAAAGATAGGCACCAAACGCGAAAGTGTACCATTTTATAGGCACCAAACTCAAAATATCCCTTCTAATAATAAACTTACAATCTTTTAAAAAGGTCATAGATTACCTATAATAAAACACGGAAAGAAGGAGATAAGGTTTGCAACCGTTAATAACTTGTCAACGATTATGGGATCTTCTTTAAGCTAGATAATCATTGAAAAATTTGAATAAAATACCATAAACACAAATGACTCAAGGAAATCCGCAGGCTTCGTTAGATGTCGGAACTCTATGATCAAGACCAAATCAGGAAACTGAAAGACTCCCCTTTGATAGAAAATTTTCAGAAAAAATATCTCCTGCATAAATTACATGTCTAGAGGCTTGAGAGTCGAAAAAAGCTTGCATTTTGGATGCATTGACTCAAGGAAGTCCTGTGACTTCGTTAGAAGTCGAAATTCTTTTTTTAAAACCAAACTATAAACTAGATAAACTCATTTTTATTATAAAATTTTCTAAAAAATGATTGCGGTACAAAATAATACATTTAAAGGCTCTACGTGTTATCCAAATTGCGTTTCTACGTATGTTGATTCCAAACATAAAGAGGGAAGTCATCCTTTACATTGAAAATAAGGATGAAACACCAATTCCTAAGCGCCCAAATCCTAAAAATTTTCCTGTATACTGTGGGGAACTGAAAGACAGAGGTAAAAGAAAGAGAATGAGGCCATTCCCACTTCGTATGAAGAAGTTATGAACAAAATAGTCGAAAAAGAGATTACACAAACCCTTGGGGGACAAAGAGAGTTATATAAGTAGACAATATTTATAATAAGGGTTATTTTAGGTTTGGTTCCTATAAAATGACACACCTTTGCCTTTGGTACCTAACTTTGTCGGAATTTGAGTTTGGTGTGGGTCCCAATCAACTTTTGTAATAAATCTCTCTAGGCCATTTTCCAAACACGTTACGAGCGTTCCGGAGAAATAAGGCTGACTTATCTGACTGCCATGATAACTATGGATTTACATAAAATGGAAACAAATTTAATTAATACAATAATGATTAATTTGAAAAATGAATAGGGTCATTTACATGGATTCATTTGTTCATTACAATAATGGTTAGTTTGAAGGTTTAAGGAAACGATTATTGGGGTTTACATGAGAGATAGATTTTGGATGATTTACCGGTAAACAATGAAGGGAGCTATGCTTATACTTTGGATTTAATTTTGGGTAAAAAGGTGGTCATATGAGAAAATAACAGTAGCTCAGTGTATGATTTGAGATTAGCAATGAAAGAAGATAGCAATGGTATTAAGAGTGGAACCTAAAACCTCGTGAATGAAAATCAACAACTCTCATTTCTCAAACATGGAGTATGTAGAAGATAGGGCGCACTTAGTGAATAAAACGGAGGTTAGAATTTTATTAGACATTTCACATTTTTAAATCTAAATTGGATGGTCAACACGGTCAATCAACGCCAATTTGTTGACTTGGCACCAAACTCAGATATTGACAAAGTTAGGCACCAAACGCGAAAGTGTACCATTTTATAGGCACCAAACTCAAAATATCCCTTATAATAATAAACTTACAATCTTTTAAAAAGGTCATAGATTACCTATAATAAAACACGGAAAGAAGGAGATAAGGTTTGCAACCGTTAATAACTTCTCAACGATTATGGGATCTTCTTTAAGCTAGATAATCATTGAAAAATTTGAATAAAATACCATAAACACAAATGACTCAAGGAAATCCGCAGGCTTCGTTAGATGTCGGAACTCTATGATCAAGACCAAATCAGGAAACAGAAAGACTCCCCTTTGATAGAAAATTTTCAGAAAAAATATCTCCTGCATAAATTACATGTCTAGAGGCTTGAGAGTCGAAAAAAGCTTGCATTTTGGATGCATTGACTCAAGGAAGTCCTGTGACTTCGTTAGAAGTCGAAATCCTTTTTTTAAAACCAAACTATAAACTAGATAAACTCATTTTTATTATAAAATTTTCTAAAAAATGATTGCGGTAAAAAATAATACATTTAAAGGCTCTACGTGTTATCCAAATTGCGTTTCTACGTATGTGGATTCCAAACATAAAGAGGGAAGTCATCCTTTACATTGAAAATAAGGATGAAACACCAATTCCTAAGCGCCCAAATCCTAAAAATTTTCCTGTATACTGTGGGGAACTGAAAGACAGAGGTAACAGAAAGAGAATGAGGCCATTCCCACTTCGTATGAAGAAGTTATGAACAAAATAGTCGAAAAAGAGATTACACAAACCCTTGGGGGACAAAGAGAGTTATATAAGTAGACAATATTTATAATAAGGGTTATTTTAGGTTTGGTGCCTATAAAATGGCACACCTTTGCCTTTGGTACCTAACTTTGTCGGAATTTGAGTTTGGTGTGGGTCCCAATCAACTTTTGTAATAAATCTCTCTAGGCCATTTTCCAAACACGTTACGAGCGTTCCGGAGAAATAAGGCTGACTTATATGACTGCCATGATAACTATGGATTTACATAAAATGGAAACAAATTTCATTAATACAATAATGATTAATTTGAAAAATGAATAGGGTCATTTACATGGATTCATTTGTTCAATACAATAATGGTTAGTTTGAAGGTTTAAGGAAACGATTATTGGGGTTTACATGAGAGATAGATTTTGGATGATTTACCGGTAAACAATGAAGGGAGCTATGCTTATACTTTGGATTTAATTTTGTGTAAACAGGTGGTCATATGAGAAAATAACAGTAGCTCAGTGTATGATTTGAGATTAGCAATGAAATAAGATAGTAATGGTATTAAGAGTGGAACCTAAAACATCGTGAATGAAAATCAACAACTCTCATTTCTCAAACATGGAGTATGTAGAAGATAGGGCGCACTTAGTGAATAAAACGGAGGTTAGAATTTTATTAGACATTTCACATTTTTAACTCTAAATTGGATGGTCAACACGGTCAATCAACGCCAATTTGTTGACTTGGCACCAAACTCAGATATTGACAAAGTTAGGCACCAAACGCGAAAGTGTACCATTTTATAGGCACCAAACTCAAAATATCCCTTCTAATAATAAATTTACAATCTTTTAAAAAGGTCATAGATTACCTATAATAAAACACGGAAAGAAGGAGATAAGGTTTGCAACCGTTAATAACTTCTCAACGATTATGGGATCTTCTTTAAGCTAGATAATCATTGAAAAATTTGAATAAAATACCATAAACACAAATGACTCAAGGAAATCCGCAGGCTTCGTTAGATGTCGGAACTCTATGATCAAGACCAAATCAGGAAACAGAAAGACTCCCCTTTGATAGAAAATTTTCAGAAAAAATATTTCCTGCATAAATTACATGTCTAGAGGCTTGAGAGTCGAAAAAAGCTTGCATTTTGGATGCATTGACTCAAGGAAGTCCTGTGACTTCGTTAGAAGTCGAAATCCTTTTTTTAAAACCAAACTATAAACTAGATAAACTCATTTTTATTATAAAATTTTCTAAAAAATGATTGCGGTAAAAAATAATACATTTAAAGGCTCTACATGTTATCCAAATTGCATTTCTACGTATGTTGATTCCAAACATAAAGAGGGAAGTCATCCTTTACATTGAAAATAAGGATGAAACACCAATTCCTAAGCGTCCAAATCCTAAAAATTTTCCTGTATACTGTGGGGAACTGAAAGACAGAGGTAACAGAAAGAGAATGAGGTCATTCCCACTTCGTATGAAGAAGTTATGAACAAAATAGTCGAAAAAGAGATTACACAAACCCTTCGGGGACAAAGAGAGTTATATAAGTAGACAATATTTATAATAAGGGTTATTTTAGGTTTGGTGCCTATAAAATGTCACACCTTTGCCTTTGGTACCTAACTTTGTCGGAATTTGAGTTTGGTGTGGGTCCCAATCAACTTTTGTAATAAATCTCTCTAGATCATTTTCCAAACACGTTACGAGCGTTCCGGAGAAATAAGGCTGACTTATCTGACTGCCATGATAACTATGGATTTACATAAAATGGAAACAAATTTAATTAATACAATAATGATTAATTTGAAAAATGAATAGGGTCATTTACATGGATTCATTTGTTCAATACAATAATGGTTAGTTTAAAGGTTTAAGGAAACGATTATTGGGGTTTACATGAGAGATAGATTTTGGATGATTTACCGGTAAACAATGAAGGGAGCTATGCTTATACTTTGGATTTAATTTTGTGTAAACAGGTGGTCATATGAGAAAATAACAGTAGCTCAGTGTATGATTTGAGATTAGCAATGAAAGAAGATAGTAATGGTATTAAGAGTGGAACCTAAAACATCGTGAATGAAAATCAACAACTCTCATTTCTCAAACATGGAGTATGTAGAAGATAGGGCGCACTTAGTGAATAAAACGGAGGTTAGAATTTTATTAGACATTTCACATTTTTAACTCTAAATTGGATGGTCAGCACGGTCAATCAACGCCAATTTGTTGACTTGGCACCAAACTCAGATATTGACAAAGTTAGGCACCAAACGCGAAAGTGTACCATTTTATAGGCACCAAACTCAAAATATCCCTTCTAATAATAAACTTACAATCTTTTAAAAAGGTCATAGATTACCTATAATAAAACACGGAAAGAAGGAGATAAGGTTTCCAACCGTTAATAACTTCTCAACGATTATGGGATCTTCTTTAAGCTAGATAATCATTGAAAAATTTGAATAAAATACCATAAACACAAATGACTCAAGGAAATCCGCAGGCTTCGTTAGATGTCGGAACTCTATGATCAAGACCAAATCAGGAAACAGAAAGACTCCCCTTTGATAGAAAATTTTCAGAAAAAATATTTCCTGCATAAATTACATGTCTAGAGTCTTGAGAGTCGAAAAAAGCTTGCATTTTGGATGCATTGACTCAAGGAAGTCCTGTGACTTCGTTAGAAGTCGAAATACTTTTTTTTAAAACCAAACTATAAACTAGATAAACTCATTTTTATTATAAAATTTTCTAAAAAATGATTGCGGTAAAAAATAATACATTTAAAGGCTCTACGTGTTATCCAAATTGCATTTCTACGTATGTTGATTCCAAACATAAAGAGGGAAGTCATCCTTTACATTGAAAATAAGGATGAAACACCAATTCCTAAGCGTCCAAATCCTAAAAATTTTCCTGTATACTGTGGGGAACTGAAAGACAGAGGTAACAGAAAGAGAATGAGGTCATTCCCACTTCGTATGAAGAAGTTATGAACAAAATAGTCGAAAAAGAGATTACACAAACCCTTGGGGGACAAAGAGAGTTATATAAGTAGACAATATTTATAATAAGGGTTATTTTAGGTTTGGTGCCTATAAAATGGCACACCTTTGCCTTTGGTACCTAACTTTGTCGGAATTTGAGTTTGGTGTGGGTCCCAATCAACTTTTGTAATAAATCTCTCTAGATCATTTTCCAAACACGTTACGAGCGTTCCGGAGAAATAAGGCTGACTTATCTGACTGCCATGATAACTATGGATTTACATAAAATGGAAACAAATTTAATTAATACAATAATGATTAATTTGAAAATAGAATAGGGTCATTTACATGGATTCATTTGTTCAATACAATAATGGTTAGTTTGAAGGTTTAAGGAAACGATTATTGGGGTTTACATGAGAGATAGATTTTGGATGATTTACCGGTAAACAATGAAGGGAGCTATGCTTATACTTTGGATTTAATTTTGTGTAAACAGGTGGTCATATGAGAAAATAACAGTAGCTCAGTGTATGATTTGAGATTAGCAATGAAAGAAGATAGCAATGGTATTAAGAGTGGAACCTAAAACCTCGTGAATGAAAATCAACAACTCTCATTTCTCAAACATGGAGTATGTAGAAGATAGGGCGCACTTAGTGAATAAAACGGAGGTTAGAATTTTATTAGACATTTCACATTTTTAACTCTAAATTGGATGGTCAACACGGTCAATCAACGCCAATTTGTTGACTTGGCACCAAACTCAGATATTGACAAAGTTAGGCACCAAACGCGAAAGTGTACCATTAGCAATGAAAGAAGATGGCAATGGTATTAAGAGTGGAACCTAAAACCTCGTGAATGAAAATCAACAACTCTCATTTCTCAAACATGGAGTATGTAGAAGATAGGGCGCACTTAGTGAATAAAACGGAGGTTAGAATTTTATTAGACATTTCACATTTTTAACTCTAAATTGGATGGTCAACACGGTCAATCAACGCCAATTTGTTGACTTGGCACCAAACTCAGATATTGGCAAAGTTAGGCACCAAACGCGAAAGTGTACCATTTTATAGGCACCAAACTCAAAATATCCCTTCTAATAATAAACTTACAATCTTTTAAAAAGGTCATAGATTACCTATAATAAAACACGGAAAGAAGGAGATAAGGTTTGCAACCGTTAATAACTTCTCAACGATTATGGGATCTTCTTTAAGCTAGATAATCATTGAAAAATTTGAATAAAATACCATAAACACAAATGACTCAAGGAAATCCGCAGGCTTCGTTAGATGTCGGAACTCTATGATCAAGACCAAATCAAGAAACAGAAAGACTCCCCTTTGATAGAAAATTTTCAGAAAAAATATTTCCTGCATAAATTACATGTCTAGAGGCTTGAGAGTCGAAAAAAGCTTGCATTTTGGATGCATTGACTCAACGAAGTCCTGTGACTTCGTTAGAAGTCGAAATCCTTTTTTTAAAACCAAACTATAAACTAGATAAACTCATTTTTATTATAAAATTTTCTAAAAAATGATTGCGGTAAAAAATAATACATTTAAAGGCTCTACATGTTATCCAAATTGCATTTCTATGTATGTTGATTCCAAACATAAAGAGGGAAGTCATCCTTTACATTGAAAATAAGGATGAAACACCAATTCCTAAGCGTCCAAATCCTAAAACTTTTCCTGTATACTGTGGGGAACTGAAAGACAGAGGTAACAGAAAGAGAATGAGGTCATTCCCACTTCGTATGAAAAAGTTATGAACAAAATAGTCGAAAAAGAGATTACACAAACCCTTGGGGGACAAAGAGAGTTATATAAGTAGACAATATTTATAATAAGGGTTATTTTAGGTTTGGTGCCTATAAAATGGCACACCTTTGCCTTTGGTACCTAACTTTGTCGGAATTTGAGTTTGGTGTGGGTCCCAATCAACTTTTGTAATAAATCTCTCTAGATCATTTTCCAAACACGTTACGAGCGTTCCGGAGAAATAAGGCTGACTTATCTGACTGCCATGATAACTATGGATTTACATAAAATGGAAACAAATTTAATTAATACAATAATGATTAATTTGAAAAATGAATAGGGTCATTTACATGGATTCATTTGTTCAATACAATAATGGTTAGTTTGAAGATTTAAGGAAACGATTATTGGGGTTTACATGAGAGATAGATTTTGGATGATTTACCGGTAAACAATGAAGGGAGCTATGCTTATACTTTGGATTTAATTTTGGGTAAACAGGTGGTCATATGAGAAAATAACAGTAGCTCAGTGTATGATTTGAGATTAGCAATGAAAGAAGATAGCAATGGTATTAAGAGTGGAACCTAAAACCTCGTGAATGAAAATCAACAACTCTCATTTCTCAAACATGGAGTATGTAGAAGATAGGGCGCACTTAGTGAATAAAACGGAGGTTAGAATTTTTTTAGGCATTTCACATTTTTAACTCTAAATTGGATGGTCAACACGGTCAATCAACGCCAATTTTTTTGACTTGGCACCAAACTCAGATATTGACAAAGTTAGGCACCAAACGCGAAAGTGTACCATTTTATAGGCACCAAACTCAAAATATCCCTTCTAATAATAAACTTACAATCTTTTAAAAAGGTCATAGATTACCTATAATAAAACACGGAAAGAAGGAGATAAGGTTTGCAACCGTTAATAACTTCTCAACGATTATGGGATCTTCTTTAAGCTAGATAATCATTGAAAAATTTGAATAAAATACCATAAACACAAATGACTCAAGGAAATCCGCAGGCTTCGTTAGATGTCGGAACTCTATGATCAAGACCAAATCAGGAAACAAAAAGACTCCCCTTTGATAGAAAATTTTCAGAAAAAATATTTCCTGCATAAATTACATGTCTAGAGGCTTGAGAGTCGAAAAAAGCTTGCATTTTGGATGCATTGACTCAAGGAAGTCCTGTGACTTCGTTAGAAGTCGAAATCCTTTTTTTAAAACCAAACTATAAACTAGATAAACTCATTTTTATTATAAAATTTTCTAAAAAATGATTGCGGTAAAAAATAATACATTTAAAGGCTCTACATGTTATCCAAATTGCATTTCTACGTATGTTGATTCCAAACATAAAGAGGGAAGTCATCCTTTACATTGAAAATAAGGATGAAACACCAATTCCTAAGTGTCCAAATCCTAAAAATTTTCCTGTATACTGTAGGGAACTGAAAGAAAGAGGTAACAGAAAGAGAATGAGGTCATTCCCACTTCGTATGAAGAAGTTATGAACAAAATAGTCGAAAAAGAGATTACACAAACCCTTGGGGGACAAAGAGAGTTATATAAGTAGACAATATTTATGATAAGGGTTATTTTAGGTTTGGTGCCTATAAAATGGCACACCTTTGCCTTTGGTACCTAACTTTGTCGGAATTTGAGTTTGGTGTGGGTCCCAATCAACTTTTGTAATAATTCTCTCTAGATCATTTTCCAAACACGTTACGAGCGTTCCAGAGAAATAAGGCTGACTTATCTGACTGCCATGATAACTATGGATTTACATAGAATGGAAACAAATTTAATTAATACAATAATGATTAATTTGAAAAATGAATAGGGTCATTTACATGGATTCATTTGTTCAATACAATAATGGTTAGTTTGAAGGTTTAAGGAAACGATTATTGGGGTTTACATGAGAGATAGATTTTGGATGATTTACCGGTAAACAATGAAGGGAGCTATGCTTATAATTTGGATTTAATTTTGTGTAAACAGGTGGTCATATGAGAAAATAACAGTAGCTCAGTGTATGATTTGAGATTAGCAATGAAAGAAGATAGTAATGGTATTAAGAGTGGAACCTAAAACCTCGTGAATGAAAATCAACAACTCTCATTTCTCAAACATGGAGTATGTAGAAGATAGGGCGCACTTAGTGAATAAAACGGAGGTTAGAATTTTATTAGACATTTCACATTTTTAACTCTAAATTGGATGGTCAACACGGTCAATCAACGCCAATTTGTTGACTTGGCACCAAACTCAGATATTGACAAAGTTAGGCACCAAACGCGAAAGTGTACCATTTTATAGGCACCAAACTCAAAATATCCCTTCTAATAATAAACTTACAATCTTTTAATAAGGTCATAGATTACCTATAATAAAACACGGAAAGAAGGAGATAAGGTTTGCAACCGTTAATAACTTCTCAACGATTATGGGATCTTCTTTAAGCTAGATAATCATTGAAAAATTTGAATAAAATACCATAAACACAAATGACTCAAGGAAATCCACAGGCTTCGTTAGATGTCGGAACTCTATGATCAAGACCAAATCAGGAAACAGAAAGACTCCCCTTTCATAGAAAATTTTCAGAAAAAATATTTCCTGCATAAATTACATGTCTAGAGGCTTGAGAGTCGAAAAAAGATTACATTTTGGATGCATTGACTCAAGGAAGTCATGTGACTTCGTTAGAAGTCGAAATCCTTTTTTTAAAACCAAACTATAAACTAGATAAACTCATTTTTATTATAAAATTTTCTAAAAAATGATTGCGGTAAAAAATAATACATTTAAAGGCTCTACGTGTTATCCAAATTGCATTTCTATGTATGTTGATTCCAAACATAAAGAGGGAAGTCATCCTTTACATTGAAAATAAGGATGAAACACCAATTCCTAAGCGTCCAAATCCTAAAAATTTTCCTGTATACTGTGGGGAACTGAAAGACAGAGGTAACAGAAAGAGAATGAGGTCATTCCCACTTCGTATGGAGAAGTTATGAAAAAAATAGTCGAAAAAGAGATTACACAAACCCTTGGGGGACAAAGAGAGTTATATAAGTAGACAATATTTATAATAAGGGTTATTTTAGGTTTGGTGCCTATAAAATGGCACACCTTTGCCTTTGGTACCTAACTTTGTCGGAATTTGAGTTTGGTGTGGGTCCCAATAAACTTTTGTAATAAATCTCTCTAGATCATTTTCCAACCACGTTACGAGCGTTCCGGAGAAATAAGGCTGACTTATCTGACTGCCATGATAACTATGGATTTAGATAAAATGGAAACAAATTTAATTAATACAATAATGATTAATTTGAAAAATGAATAGGGTCATTTATATGGATTCATTTGTTCAATACAATAATGGTTAGTTTGAAGGTTTAAGGAAACGATTATTGGGGTTTACATGAGAGATAGATTTTGGATGATTTACCGGTAAAAAATGAAGGGAGCTATGCTTATACTTTGGATTTAATTTGTGTAAACAGGTGGTCATATGAGAAAATAACAGTAGCTCAGTGTATGATTTGAGATTAGCAATGAAAGAAGATAGCAATGGTATTAAGAGTGGAACCTAAAACCTCGTGAATGAAAATCAACAACTCTCATTTCTCAAACATGGAGTATGTAGAAGATAGGGCGCACTTAGTGAATAAAACGGAGGTTAGAATTTTATTAGACATTTCACATTTTTAACTCTAAATTGGATGGTCAACACGGTCAATCAACGCCAATTTGTTGACTTGGCACCAAACTCAGATATTGACAAAGTTAGGCACCAAACGCGAAAGTGTACCATTTTATAGGCACCAAACTCAAAATATCCCTTCTAATAATAAACTTACAATCTTTTAAAAAGGTCATAGATTACCTATAATAAAACACGGAAAGAAGGAGATACGGTTTGCAACCGTTAATAACTTCTCAACGATTATGGGATCTTCTTTAAGCTAGATAATCATTGAAAAATTTGAATAAAATACCATAAACACAAATGACTTAAGGAAATCCGCAGGCTTCGTTAGATGTCAGAACTGTATGATCAAGTCCAAATCAGGAAACAGAAAGACTCCCCTTTGATAGAAAATTTTCAGAAAAAATATTTCCTGCACAAATTACATGTCTAGAGGCTTGAGAGTCGAAAAAAGCTTGCATTTTGGATGCATTGACTCAAGGAAGTCCAGTGACTTCGTTAGAAGTCGAAATCCTTTTTTTAAAACCAAACTATAAACTAGATAAATTCATTTTTATTATAAAATTTTCTAGAAAATGATTGCGGTAAAAAATAATACATTTAAAGGCTCTACGTGTTATCCAAATTGCATTTCTACGTATGTTGATTCCAAACATAAAGAGGGAAGTCATCCTTTACATTGAAAATAAGGATGAAACACCAATTCCTAAGCGTCCAAATCCTAAAAATTTTCCAGTATACTGTGGGGAACTGAAAGACAGAGGTAATAGAAAAAGAATGAGGTCATTACCACTTCGTATGAAGAAGTTATGAACAAAATAGTCGAAAAAGAGATTACACAAACCCTTGGGGGACAAAGAGAGTTATATAAGTAGACAATATTTATAATAAGGGTTATTTTAGGTTTGGTGCCTATTAAATGGCACACCTTTGCCTTTGGTACCTAACTTTGTCGGAATTTGAGTTTGGTGTAGGTCCCAATCAAGCAGTTGACTTAACGGATGACTGGTGGAACGTTCACAAGCTGTGTTGGAGCACAACTTGTTGCTCGGCCCCCGCCAACTTTTGTAAATAAATACGTGTCTTTGTGAATAATTGTTTAAACAATCATTATTTAGTTTAACTAGTTCACTAACACGGACAACGGTAGGGAAATCTCTCTAGATTTTCCAAACACGTTACAAGCGTTCCGGAGAAATAAGGTTGACTTATCTGACTGCCATGATAACTATGGATTTGCATAAAATGGAAACAAATTTAATTAATACAATAATGATTAATTTTAAAAATGAATAGGGTCATTTACATGGATTCATTTGTTCAATACAATAATGGTTAGTTTGAAGGTTTAAGGAAACGATTATTGGGGTTTACATGAGAGATAGATTTTGGATGATTTACCGGTAAACAATGAAGGGAGATATGCTTATACTTTGGATTTAATTTTGTGTAAACAGGTGGTCATATGAGAAAATAACAGTAGCTCAGTGTATGATTTGAGATTAGCAATGAAAGAAGATGGCAATGGTATTAAGAGTGGAACCTAAAACCTCGTGAATGAAAATCAACAACTCTCATTTCTCAAACATGGAGTATGTAGAAGATAGGGCGCAGTTAGTGAAAAAAACGAAAGTTAGAATTTTATTAGACATTTCACATTTTTAACTCTAAATTGGATGGTCAACACGGTCAATCAACGCCAATTTGTTGACTTGGCACCAAACTCATATATTGACAAAGTTAGGCACCAAACGCGAAAGTGTACCATTGTATAGGCACCAAACTCAAAATATCCCTTCTAATAATAAACTTATAATCTTTTAAAAAGGTCATGGATTACCTATAATAAAACACGGAAAGAAGGAGATAAGTTTTGCAACCGTTAATAACTTCTCAATGATTATGGGATCTTCTTAAGCTAGATAATCAATGAAAAATTTGAATAAAATACCATAAACACAAATGACTCAAGGAAATCCGCAGGCTTCGTTAGATGTCGGAACTCTATGATCAAGACCAAATCAGGAAACACAAAGACTCCTCTTTAATAGAAAATTTTCAGAAAAAATATTTCCTGCACAAATTACATGTCTAGAGGCTTGAGAGTCGAAAAAAGCTTGCATTTTGGATGCATTGACTCAAGGAAGTCCAGTGACTTCGTTAGAAGTCGAAATCCTTTTTTTAAAACCAAACTATAAACTAGATAAAATCATTTTTATTATAAAATTTTATAGAAAATGATTGCGGTAAAAAATAATACATTTAAAGGCTCTACATGTTATCCAAATTGCATTTCTACGTATGTTGATTCCAAACATAAAGAGGGAAGTCATCCTTTACATTGAAAATAAGGATGAAACACCAATTCCTAAGCGTCCAAATCCTAAAAATTTTCCAGTATACTGTGGGGAACTGAAAGACAGAGGTAACAGAAAAAGAATGAGGTCATTCCCACTTCGTATGAAGAAGTTATGAACAAAATAGTCGAAAAAGAGATTACACAAACCCTTGGGGGACAAAGAGTGTTATAAAAGTAGACAATATTTATAATAAGGGTTATTTTAGGTTTGGTGCCTATAAAATGGCACACCTTTGCCTTTGGTACCTAACTTTGTCGGAATTTGAGTTTGGTGTGGGTCCCAATCAACTTTTGTAATAAATCTCTCTAGATCATTTTCCAAACACGTTACGAGCGTTCCAGAGAAATAAGGCTGACTTATCTGACTGCCATGATAACTATGGATTTACATAAAATGGAAACAAATTTAATTAATACAATAATGATTAATTTGAAAAATGAATAGGGTCATTTACATGGATTCATTTGTTCAATACAATAATGGTTAGTTTGAAGGTTTAAGGAAACGATTATTGGGGTTTACATGAGAGATAGATTTTGGATGATTTACCGGTAAACAATGAAGGGAGCTATGCTTATACTTTGGATTTAATTTTGTGTAAACAGGTGGTCATATGAGAAAATAACAGTAGCTCAGTGTATGATTTGAGATTAGCAATGAAAGAAGATGGCAATGGTATTAAGAGTGGAACCTAAAACCTCGTGAATGAAAATCAACAACTCTCATTTCTCAAACATGGAGTATGTAGAAGATAGGGCGCAGTTAGTAAACAAAACGGAAGTTAGAATTTTATTAGACATTTCACATTTTTAACTCTAAATTGGATGGTCAACACGGTCAATCAACGCCAATTTGTTGACTTGGCACCAAACTCAGATATTGACAAAGTTAGGCACCAAACGCGAAAGTGTACCATTTTATAGGCACCAAACTCAAAATATCCCTTCTAATAATAAACTTATAATCTTTTAAAAAGGTCATAGATTACCTATAATAAAACACGGAAAGAAGGAGATAAGTTTTGCAACCGTTAATAACTTCTCAATGATTATGGGATCTTCTTTAAGCTAGATAATCAATGAAAAATTTGAATAAAATACCATAAACACAAATGACTCAAGGAAATCCGCAGGCTTCGTTAGATGTCGGAACTCTATGATCAAGACCAAATCAGGAAACACAAAGACTCCCCTTTAATAGAAAATTTTCAGAAAAAATATTTCCTGCACAAATTACATGTCTAGAGGCTTGAGAGTCGAAAAAAGCTTGTATTATGGATGCATTGACTCAAGGAAGTCCAGTGACTTCGTTAGAAGTCGAAATCCTTTTTTTAAAACCAAACTATAAACTAGATAAACTCATTTTTATTATAAAATTTTTTAAAAAATGATTGCGGTAAAAAATAATACATTTAAAGGCTCTACATGTTATCCAAATTGCATTTCTACGTATGTTGATTCCAAACATAAAGAGGGAAGTCATCCTTTACATTGAAAATAAGGATGAAACACCAATTCCTAAGCGTCCAAATCCTAAAAATTTTCCAGTATACTGTGGGGAACTGAAAGACAGAGGTAACAGAAAAAGAATGAGGTCATTCCCACGTCGTAT
The DNA here is from genome assembly GCF_003573695.1 of Papaver somniferum. Lineage (NCBI taxonomy): Eukaryota > Viridiplantae > Streptophyta > Magnoliopsida > Ranunculales > Papaveraceae > Papaver > Papaver somniferum. The sequence goes on along the minus strand of NW_020621270.1, from coordinate 540,757 downwards.
GAAGAAGTTATGAAAAAAATAGTCGAAAAAGAGATTACACAAACCCTTGGGGGACAAAGAGAGTTATATAAGTAGACAATATTTATAATAAGGGTTATTTTAGGTTTGGTGCCTATAAAATGGCACACCTTTGCCTTTGGTATCTAACTTTGTCGGAATTTGAGTTTGGTGTGGGTCCCAATCAACTTTTGTAATAAATCTCTCTAGATCATTTTCAAAACACGTTACGAGCGTTCCGGAGAAATAAGGCTGACTTATCTGACTGCCATGATAACTATGGATTTGCATAAAATGGAAACAAATTTAATTAATACAATAATGATTAATTTGAAAAATGAATAGGGTCATTTACATGGATTCATTTGTTCAATACAATAATGGTTAGTTTGAAGGTTTAAGGAAACGATTATTGGGGTTTACATGAGAGATAGATTTTGGATGATTTACCGGTAAACAATGAAGGGAGATATGCTTATACTTTGGATTTAATTTTGTGTAAACAGGTGTTCATATGAGAAAATAACAGTAGCTCAGTGTATGATTTGAGATTAGCAATGAAAGAAGATGGCAATGGTATTAAGAGTGGAACCTAAAACCTCGTGAATGAAAATCAACAACTCTCATTTCTCAAACATGGAGTATGTAGAAGATAGGGCGCAGTTAGTGAACAAAACGGAAGTTAGAATTTTATTAGACATTTCACATTTTTAACTCTAAATTGGATGGTCAACACGGTCAATCAACGCCAATTTGTTGACTTGGCACCAAACTCAGATATTGACAAAGTTAGGCACCAAACGCGAAAGTGTACCATTTTATAGGCACCAAACTCAAAATATCCCTTCTAATAATAAACTTATAATCTTTTAAAAAGGTCATAGATTACCTATAATAAAACACGGAAAGAAGGAGATAAGGTTTGCAACCGTTAATAACTTCTCAATGATTATGGGATCTTCTTTAAGCTAGATAATCAATGAAAAATTTGATTAAAATACCATAAACACAAATGACACAAGGAAATCCGCAGGCTTCGTTAGATGTCGGAACTCTATGATCAAGACCAAATCAGGAAACACAAAGACTCCCCTTTAATAGAAAATTTTCAGAAAAAATATTTCCTGCACAAATTACATGTCTAGAGGCTTGAGAGTCGAAAAAAGCTTGCATTTTGGATGCATTGACTCAAGGAAGTCCAGTGACTTCGTTAGAAGTCGAAATCCTTTTTTTAAAACCAAACTATAAACTAGATAAACTCATTTTTATTATAAAATTTTCTAAAAAATGATTGCGGTAAAAAATAATACATTTAAAGGCTCTACATGTTATCCAAATTGCATTTCTACGTATGTTGATTCCAAACATAAAGAGGGAAGTCATCCTTTACATTGAAAATAAGGATGAAACACCAATTCCTAAGCGTCCAAATCCTAAAAATTTTCCAGTATACTGTGGGGAACTGAAAGACAGAGGTAACAGAAAAAGAATGAGGTCATTCCCACGTCGTATGAAGAAGTTATGAACAAAATAGTCGAAAAAGAGATTACACAAACCCTTGGGGGACAAAGAGAGTTATATAAGTAGACAATATTTATAATAAGGGTTATTTTAGGTTTGGTGCCTATAAAATGGGACACCTTTACCTTTGGTACCTAACTTTGTCGGAATTTGAGTTTGGTGTAGGTCCCAATCAAGCAGTTGACTTAACGGATGACTGGTGGACCGTTCACAAGCTGTGTTGGAGCACAACTTGTTGCTCGGCCCCCACCAACTTTTTTAAATAAATACGTGTATTTGTGAATAATTTTTTAAACAATCATTATTTAGTTTAACTAGTTCACTAACACGGACAACGGTAGGGAAATCTCTCTAGATTTTCCAAACACGTTACAAGCGTTCCGGAGAAATAAGGCTGACTTATCTGACTGCCATGATAACTATGGATTTGCATAAAATGGAAACAAATTTAATTAATACAATAATGATTAATTTTAAAAATGAATAGGGTCATTTACATGGATTCATTTGTTCAATACAATAATGGTTAGTTTGAAGGTTTAAGGAAACGATTATTTGGGTTTACATGAGAGATAGATTTTGGATGATTTACCGGTAAACAATGAAGGGAGCTATGCTTATACTTTGGATTTAATTTTGTGTAAACAGGTGGTCATATGAGAAAATAACAGTAGCTCAGTGTATGATTTGAGATTAGCAATGAAAGAAGATGGCAATGGTATTAAGAGTGGAACCTAAAACCTCGTGAATGAAAATCAACAACTCTCATTTCTCAAACATGGATTATGTAGAAGATAGGGCGCAGTTAGTGAACAAAACGGAAGTTAGAATTTTATTAGACATTTCACATTTTTAACTCTAAATTGGATGGTCAACACGGTCAATCAACGCCAATTTGTTGACTTGGCACCAAACTCAGATATTGACAAAGTTAGGCACCAAACGCGAAAGTGTACCATTTTATAGGCACCAAACTCAAAATATCCCTTCTAATAATAAACTTATAATCTTTTAAAAAGGTCATAGATTACCTATAATAAAACACGGAAAGAAGGAGATAAGTTTTGCAACCGTTAATAACTTCTCAATGATTATGGGATCTTCTTTAAGCTAGATAATCAATGAAAAATTTGAATAAAATACCATAAACACAAATGACTCAAGGAAATCCGCAGGCTTCGTTAGATGTCGGAACTCTATGATCAAGACCAAATCAGGAAACACAAAGACTCCCCTTTAATAGAAAATTTTCAGAAAAAATATTTCCTGCACAAATTACATGTCTAGAGGCTTGAGAGTCGAAAAAAGCTTGTATTATGGATGCATTGACTCAAGGAAGTCCAGTGACTTCGTTAGAAGTCGAAATCCTTTTTTTAAAACCAAACTATAAACTAGATAAACTCATTTTTATTATAAAATTTTCTAAAAAATGATTGCGGTAAAAAATAATACATTTAAAGGCTCTACATGTTATCCAAATTGCATTTCTACGTATGTTGATTCCAAACATAAAGAGGGAAGTCATCCTTTACATTGAAAATAAGGATGAAACACCAATTCCTAAGCGTCCAAATCCTAAAAATTTTCCAGTATACTGTGGGGAACTGAAAGACAGAGGTAACAGAAAAAGAATGAGGTCATTCCCACGTCGTATGAAGAAGTTATGAACAAAATAGTCGAAAAAGAGATTACACAAACCCTTGGGGGACAAAGAGAGTTATATAAGTAGACAATATTTATAATAAGGGTTATTTTAGGTTTGGTGCCTATAAAATGGCACACCTTTGCCTTTGGTACCTAACTTTGTCGGAATTTGAGTTTGGTGTGGGTCCCATTTTATGCAATCTCTCTAGATCATTTTCAAAACACGTTACGAGCGTTCCGGAGAAATAAGGCTGACTTATCTGACTGCCATGATAACTATGGATTTGCATAAAATGGAAACAAATTTAATTAATACAATAATGATTAATTTTAAAAATGAATAGGGTCATTTACATGGATTCATTTGTTCAATACAATAATGGTTAGTTTGAAGGTTTAAGGAAACGATTATTGGGGTTTACATGAGAGATAGATTTTGGATGATTTACCGGTAAACAATGAAGGGAGATATGCTTATACTTTGGATTTAATTTTGTGTAAACAGGTGGTCATATGAGAAAATAACAGTAGCTCAGTGTATGATTTGAGATTAGCAATGAAAGAAGATGGCAATGGTATTAAGAGTGGAACCTAAAACCTCGTGAATGAAAATCAACAACTCTCATTTCTCAAACATGGAGTATGTAGAAGATAGGGCGCAGTTAGTGAACAAAACGGAAGTTAGAATTTTATTAGACATTTCACATTTTTAACTCTAAATTGGATGGTCAACACGGTCAATCAAGGCCAATTTGTTGACTTGGCACCAAACTCAGATATTGACAAAGTTAGGCACCAAACGCGAAAGTGTACCATTTTATAGGCACCAAACTCAAAATATCCCTTCTAATAATAAACTTATAATCTTTTAAAAAGGTCATAGATTACCTATAATAAAACACGGAAAGAAGGAGATAAGTTTTGCAACCGTTAATAACTTCTCAATGATTATGGGATCTTCTTTAAGCTAGATAATCAATGAAAAATTTGAATAAAATACCATAAACACAAATGACTCAAGGAAATCCGCAGGCTTCGTTAGATGTCGGAACTCTATGATCAAGACCAAATCAGGAAACACAAAGACTCCCCTTTAATAGAAAATTTTCAGAAAAAATATTTCCTGCACAAATTACATGTCTAGAGGCTTGAGAGTCGAAAAAAGCTTGTATTATGGATGCATTGACTCAAGGAAGTCCAGTGACTTCGTTAGAAGTCGAAATCCTTTTTTTAAAACCAAACTATAAACTAGATAAACTCATTTTTATTATAAAATTTTTTAAAAAATGATTGCGGTAAAAAATAATACATTTAAAGGCTCTACATGTTATCCAAATTGCATTTCTACGTATGTTGATTCCAAACATAAAGAGGGAAGTCATCCTTTACATTGAAAATAAGGATGAAACACCAATTCCTAAGCGTCCAAATCCTAAAAATTTTCCAGTATACTGTGGGGAACTGAAAGACAGAGGTAACAGAAAAAGAATGAGGTCATTCCCACGTCGTATGAAGAAGTTATGAAAAAAATAGTCGAAAAAGAGATTACACAAACCCTTGGGGGACAAAGAGAGTTATATAAGTAGACAATATTTATAATAAGGGTTATTTTAGGTTTGGTGCCTATAAAATGGCACACCTTTGCCTTTGGTATCTAACTTTGTCGGAATTTGAGTTTGGTGTGGGTCCCAATCAACTTTTGTAATAAATCTCTCTAGATCATTTTCAAAACACGTTACGAGCGTTCCGGAGAAATAAGGCTGACTTATCTGACTGCCATGATAACTATGGATTTGCATAAAATGGAAACAAATTTAATTAATACAATAATGATTAATTTGAAAAATGAATAGGGTCATTTACATGGATTCATTTGTTCAATACAATAATGGTTAGTTTGAAGGTTTAAGGAAACGATTATTGGGGTTTACATGAGAGATAGATTTTGGATGATTTACCGGTAAACAATGAAGGGAGATATGCTTATACTTTGGATTTAATTTTGTGTAAACAGGTGTTCATATGAGAAAATAACAGTAGCTCAGTGTATGATTTGAGATTAGCAATGAAAGAAGATGGCAATGGTATTAAGAGTGGAACCTAAAACCTCGTGAATGAAAATCAACAACTCTCATTTCTCAAACATGGAGTATGTAGAAGATAGGGCGCAGTTAGTGAACAAAACGGAAGTTAGAATTTTATTAGACATTTCACATTTTTAACTCTAAATTGGATGGTCAACACGGTCAATCAACGCCAATTTGTTGACTTGGCACCAAACTCAGATATTGACAAAGTTAGGCACCAAACGCGAAAGTGTACCATTTTATAGGCACCAAACTCAAAATATCCCTTCTAATAATAAACTTATAATCTTTTAAAAAGGTCATAGATTACCTATAATAAAACACGGAAAGAAGGAGATAAGTTTTGCAACCGTTAATCACTTCTCAATGATTATGGGATCTTCTTTAAGCTAGATAATCAATGAAAAATTTGAATAAAATACCATAAACACAAATGACTCAAGGAAATCCGCAGGCTTCGTTAGATGTCGGAACTCTATGATCAAGACCAAATCAGGAAACACAAAGACTCCCCTTTAATAGAAAATTTTCAGAAAAAATATTTCTTGCACAAATTACATGTCTAGAGGCTTGAGAGTCGAAAAAAGCTTGCATTTTGGATGCATTGACTCAAGGAAGTACAGTGACTTCGTTAGAAGTCGAAATCCTTTTTTTAAAACCAAACTATAAACTAGATTATCTCATTTTTATTATAAAATTTTCTAAAAAATGATTGCGGTAAAAAATAATACATTTAAAGGCTCTACGTGTTATCCAAATTGCATTTCTACGTATGTTGATTCCAAACATAAAGAGGGAAGTCATCCTTTACATTGAAAATAAGGATGAAACACCAATTCCTAAGCGCCCAAATCCTAAAAATTTTCCTGTATACTGTGGGGAACAGAAAGACAGAGGTAACAGAAAGAGAATGAGGCCATTCCCACTTCGTATGAAGAAGTTATGAACAAAATAGTCGAAAAAGAGATTACACAAACCCTTGGGGGACAAAGAGAGTTATATAAGTAGACAATATTTATAATAAGGGTTATTTTAGGTTTGGTGCCTATAAAATGGCACACCTTTGCCTTTGGTACCTAACTTTGTCGGAATTTGAGTTTGGTGTAGGTCCCAATCAAGCAGTTGACTTAACGGATGACTGGTGGACCGTTCACAAGCTGTGTTGGAGCACAACTTGTTGCTCGGCCCCCGCCAACTTTTGTAAATAAATACGTGTCTTTGTGAATAATTTTTTAAACAATCATTATTTAGTTTAACTAGTTCACTAACACGGACAACGGTAGGGAAATCTCTCTAGATTTTCCAAACACGTTACAAGCGTTCCGGAGAAATAAGGCTGACTTATCTGACTGCCATGATAACTATGGAATTGCATAAAATGGAAACAAATTTAATTAATACAATAATGATTAATTTTAAACATGAATAGGGTCATTTACATGGATTCATTTTTTCAATACAATAATGGTTAGTTTGAAGGTTTAAGGAAACGATTATTGGGGTTTACATGAGAGATAGATTTTGGATGATTTACCGGTAAACAATGAAGGGAGCTATGCTTATACTTTGGATTTAATTTTGTGTAAACAGGTGGTCATATGAGAAAATATCAGTAGCTCAGTGTATGATTTGAGATTAGCAATGAAAGAAGATGGCAATGGTATTAAGAGTGGAACTTAATACCTCGTGAATGAAAATCAACAACTCTCATTTCTCAAAGATGGAGTATGTACAAGATAGGGCGCAGTTAGTGAATAAAACGGAGGTTAGAATTTTATTACACATTTCACATTTTTAACTCTAAATTGGATGGTCAATACGGTCAATCAATGCCAATTCGTTGACTGGGCACCAAACTCAGATATTGACAAAGTTAGGCACCATACGCGAAAGTGTACCATTTTATAGGCACCAAACTCAAAATATCCCATCTAATAATGAACTTCTAATCTTTTAAAAAGGTCATAGATTACCTATAATAAAACATGGAAAGAAGGAGATAAGGTTTTCAACCGTTAATAACTTCTCAACGATTATGGGATCTTCTTTAAGCTAGATAATCATTGCAAAATTTGAATAAAATACCATAAACACAAATGACTCAAGGAAGTCCGCAGTACGAAGTGGGAATGACCTCATTCTCTTTCTGTTACCTCTGTCTTTCAGTTCCCCACAGTATACTGGAAAAAGTTTAGGATTTGGACGCTTAGGAATTGGTGTTTCATCCTTATTTTCAATGTAAAGGATGACTTCCCTCTTTATGTTTGGAATCAACATACGTAGAAATGCAATTTGGATAACATGTAGAGCCTTTAAATGTATTATTTTTTACCGCAATCCTTTTTTAGAAAATTTTATAATAAAAATGAGTTTATCTAGTTTATAGTTTGGTTTTAAAAAAAGGATTTCGACTCCTAACGAAGTCACTGGACTTCCTTGAGTCAATGCATCCAAAATGCAAGCTTTTTTCGACTCTCAAGCCTCTAGACATGTAATTTGTGCAGGAAATATTTTTTCTGAAAATTTTCTATTAAAGGGGAGTCTTTGTGTTTCCTGATTTGGTCTTGATCATAGAGTTCCGACATCTAACGAAGCCTGCGGATTTCCTTGAGTCATTTGTGTTTATGGTATTTTATTCAAATTTTTCATTGATTATCTAGCTTAAAGAAGATCCCATAATCATTGAGAAGTTATTAACGGTTGCAAAACTTATCTCCTTCTTTCCGTGTTTTATTATAGGTAATCTATGACCTTTTTAAAAGATTATAAGTTTATTATTAGAAGGGATATTTTGAGTTTGGTGCCTATAAAATGGTACACTTTCGCGTTTGGTGCCTAACTTTGTCAATATCTGAGTTTGGTGCCAAGTCAACAAATTGGCGTCGATTGACCGTGTTGACCATCCAATTTAGAGTTAAAAATGTGAAATGTCTAATAAAATTCTAACTTCCGTTTTGTTCACTAACTGCGCCCTATCTTCTACATACTCCATGTTTGAGAAATGAGAGTTGTTGATTTTCATTCACGAGGTTTTAGGTTCCACTCTTAATACCATTGCCATCTTCTTTCATTGCTAATCTCAAATCATACACTGAGCTACTATTATTTTCTCATATGAACACCTGTTTACACAAAATTAAATCCAAAGTATAAGCATAGCTCCCTTCATTGTTTACCGGTAAATCATCGAAAATCTATCTCTCATGTAAACCCCAATAATCGTTTCCTTAAACCTTCAAACTAACCATTATTGTATTGAACAAATGAATCCATGTAAATGACCCTATTCATTTTTAAAATTAATCATTATTGTATTAATTAAATTTGTTTCCATTTTATGCAAATCCATAGTTATCATGGCAGTCAGATAAGTTAGCCTTATTTCTCCGGAACGCTTGTAATGTGTTTGGAAAATCTAGAGAGATTTCCCTACCGTTGTCCGTGTTAGTGAACTAGTTAAACTAGATAATGATTGTTTAAACAATTATTCACAAAGACACATATTTATTTACAAAAGTTGGCGGGGGCCGAGCAACAAGTTGTGCTCCAACACAGCTTGTGAACGGTCCACCAGTCATCCGTTAAGTCAACTGCTTGATTGGGACCCACACCAAACTCAAATTCCGACAAAGTTAGGTACCAAAGGCAAAGGTGTGCCATTTTATAGGAACCAAACCTAAAATAACCCTTATTATAAATATTGTCTACTTATATAACTCTCTTTGTCCCCCAAGGGTTTGTGTAATCTCTTTTTCGACTATTTTGTTCATAACTTCTTCATACGAAGTGGGAATGACCTCATTCTTTTTCTGTTACCTCTGTCTTTCAGTTCCCCACAGTATACTGGAAAATTTTTAGGATTTGGACGCTTAGGAATTGGTGTTTCATCCTTATTTTCAATGTAAAGGATGACTTCCCTCTTTATGTTTGGAATCAACATACGTAGAAATGCAATTTGGATAACATGTAGAGCCTTTAAATGTATTATTTTTTACCGCAATCATTTTCTAGAAAATTTTATAATAAAAATGATTTTATCTAGTTTATAGTTTGGTTTTAAAAAAAGGATTTCGACTTCTAACGAAGTCACTGGACTTCCTTGAGTCAATGCATCCAAAATGCAAGCTTTTTTCGACTCTTAAGCCTCTAGACATGTAATTTGTGCAGGAAATATTTTTTCTGAAAATTTTCTATGAAAGGGGAGTCTTTGTGTTTCCTGATTTGGTCTTGATCATAGAGTTCCGACATCTAACGAAGCCTGCGGATTTCCTTGAGTCATTTGTGTTTATGGTATTTTATTCAAATTTTTCAATGATTATCTAGCTTAAAGAAGATCCCATAATCGTTGAGAAGTTATTAACGGTTGCAAACCTTATATCCTTCTTTCCGTGTTTTATTATAGGTAATCTATGACCTTTTTAAAAGATTGTAAGTTTATTATTAGAAGGGATATTTTGAGTTTGGTGCCTATAAAATGGTACACTTTCGCGTTTGGTGCCTAACTTTGTCAATATCTGAGTTTGGTGCCAAGTCAACAAATTGGCGTTGATTGACCGTGTTGACCATCCAATTTAGAGTTAAAAATGTGAAATGTCTAATAAAATTCTAACCTCCGTTTTATTCACTAAGTGCGCCCTATCTTCTACATACTCCATGTTTGAGAAATGAGAGTTGTTGATTTTCATTCACGAGGTTTTAGGTTCCACTCTTAATACCATTGCTATCTTCTTTCATTGCTAATCTCAAATCATACACTGAGCTACTGTTATTTTCTCATATGACCACCTGTTTACACAAAATTAAATCCAAAGTATAAGCATAGCTCCCTTCATTGTTTACCGGTAAATCATCCAAAATCTATCTCTCATGTAAACCCCAATAATCGTTTCCTTAAACCTTCAAACTAACCTTTATTGTATTGAACAAATGAATCCATGTAAATGACCCTATTCATTTTTAAAATTAATCATTATTGTATTAATTAAATTTGTTTCCATTTTATGCAAATCCATAGTTATCATGGCAGTCAGATAAGTTAGCCTTATTTCTCCGGAACGCTTGTAACGTGTTTGGAAAATCTAGAGAGATTTCCCTACCGTTGTCCGTGTTAGTGAACTAGTTAAACTAAATAATGATTGTTCAAACAATTATTCACAAAGACACGTATTTATTTACAAAAGTTGGCGGGGTCCGAGCAACAAGTTGTGCTCCAACACAGCTTGTGAACGGTCCACCAGTCATCCGTTAAGTCAACTGCTTGATTGGGACCTACACCAAACTCAAATTCAGACAAAGTTAGGTACCAAAGGCAAAGGTGTGCCATTTTATAGGCACCAAACCTAAAATAACCCTTATTATAAATATTGTCTACTTATATAACTCTCTTTGTCCCCCAAGGGTTTGTGTAATCTCTTTTTCGACTATTTTGTTCATAACTTCTTCATACGAAGTGGGAATGACCTCATTCTCTTTCTGTTACCTCTGTCTTTCAGTTCCCCACAGTATACAGGAAAAGTTTTAGGATTTGGACGCTTAGGAATTGGTGTTTCATCCTTATTTTCAATGTAAAGGATGACTTCCCTCTTTATGTTTGGAATCAACATACGTAGAAATGCAATTTGGATAACATGTACAACCTTTAAATGTATTATTTTTTACCGCAATCATTTTTTAGAAAATTTTATAATAAAAATGAGTTTATCTAGTTTATAGTTTGGTTTTAAAAAAAGGATTTCGACTTCTAACGAAGTCACAGGACTTGCTTGAGTCAATGCATCCAAAATGCAAGCTTTTTTCGACTCTCAAGCCTCTAGACATGTAATTTATGCAGGAAATATTTTTTCTGAAAATTTTCTATCAAAGGGGAGTCTTTCTGTTTTCTGATTTGGTCTTGATCATAGAGTTCCGACATCTAACGAAGCCTGCGGATTTCCTTGAGTCATTTGTGTTTATGGTATTTTATTCAAATTTTTCATTGATTATCTAGCTTAAAGAAGATCCCATAATCGTTGAGAAGTTATTAACTTATCTCCTTCTTTCCGTGTTTTATTATAGGTAATCTATGACCTTTTTAAAAGATTATAAGTTTATTATTAGAAGGGATATTTTGAGTTTGGTGCCTATAAAATGGTACACTTTCGCGTTTGGTGCCTAACTTTGTCAATATCTGAGTTTGGTGCCAAGTCAACAAATTGGCGTTGATTGACCGTGTTGACCATCCAATTTAGAGTTAAAAATGTGAAATGTCTAATAAAATTCTAACCTCCGTTTTATTCACTAAGTGCGCCCTATCTTCTACATACTCCATGTTTGAGAAATGAGAGTTGTTGATTTTCATTCACGATGTTTTAGGTTCCACTCTTAATACCATTACTATCTTATTTCATTGCTAATCTCAAATCATACACTGAGCTACTGTTATTTTCTCATATGACCACCTGTTTACACAAAATTAAATCCAAAGTATAAGCATAGCTCCCTTCATTGTTTACCGGTAAATCATCCAAAATCTATCTCTCATGTAAACCCCAATAATCGTTTCCTTAAACCTTCAAACTAACCATTATTGTATTGAACAAATGAATCCATGTAAATGACCCTATTCATTTTTCAAATTAATCATTATTGTATTAATTAAATTTGTTTCCATTTTATGTAAATCCATAGTTATCATGGCAGTCATATAAGTCAGCCTTATTTCTCCGGAACGCTCGTAACCTGTTTGGAAAATGGCCTAGAGAGATTTATTACAAAAGTTGATTGGGACCCACACCAAACTCAAATTCCGACAAAGTTAGGTACCAAAGGCAAAGGTGTGCCATTTTATAGGCACCAAACCTAAAATAACCCTTATTATAAATATTGTCTACTTATATAACTCTCTTTGTCCCCCAAGGGTTTGTGTAATCTCTTTTTCGACTATTTTGTTCATAACTTCTTCATACGAAGTGGGAATGGCCTCATTCTCTTTCTGTTACCTCTGTCTTTCAGTTCCCCACAGTATACAGGAAAATTTTTAGGATTTGGGCGCTTAGGAATTGGTGTTTCATCCTTATTTTCAATGTAAAGGATGACTTCCCTCTTTATGTTTGGAATCAACATACGTAGAAACGCAATTTGGATAACACGTAGAGCCTTTAAATGTATTATTTTTTACCGCAATCATTTTTTAGAAAATTTTATAATAAAAATGAGTTTATCTAGTTTATAGTTTGGTTTTAAAAAAAGGATTTCGACTTCTAACGAAGTCACAGGACTTCCTTGAGTCAATGCATCCAAAATGCAAGCTTTTTTCGACTCTCAAGCCTCTAGACATGTAATTTATGCAGGAGATATTTTTTCTGAAAATTTTCTATCAAAGGGGAGTCTTTCTGTTTCCTGATTTAGTCTTGATCATAGAGTTCCGACATCTAACGAAGCCTGCGGATTTCCTTGAGTCATTTGTGTTTATGGTATTTTATTCAAATTTTTCAATGATTATCTAGCTTAAAGAAGATCCCAGAATCGTTGAGAAGTTATTAACGGTTGCAAACCTTATCTCCTTCTTTCCGTGTTTTATTATAGGTAATCTATGACCTTTTTAAAAGATTGTAAGTTTATTATTAGAAGGGATATTTTGAGTTTGGTGCCTATAAAATGGTACACTTTCGCGTTTGGTGCCTAACTTTGTCAATATCTGAGTTTGGTGCCAAGTCAACAAATTGGCGTTGATTGACCGTGTTGACCATCCAATTTAGAGTTAAAAATGTGAAATGTCTAATAAAATTCTAACCTCCGTTTTATTCACTAAGTGCGCCCTATCTTCTACATACTCCATGTTTGAGAAATGAGAGTTGTTGATTTTCATTCACGATGTTTTAGGTTCCACTCTTAATACCATTACTATGTTCTTTCATTGCTAATCTCAAATCATACACTGAGCTACTGTTATTTTCTCATATGACCACCTGTTTACACAAAATTAAATCCAAAGTATAAGCATAGCTCCCTTCATTGTTTACCGGTAAATCATCCAAAATCTATCTCTCATGTAAACCCCAATAATCGTTTCCTTAAACCTTCAAACTAACCATTATTGTATTGAACAAATGAATCCATGTAAATGACCCTATTCATTTTTCAAATTAATCATTATTGTATTAATTAAATTTGTTTCCATTTTATGTAAATCCATAGTTATCATGGCAGTCAGATAAGTCAGCCTTATTTCTCCGGAACGCTCGTAACGTGTTTGGAAAATGATCTAGAGAGATTTATTACAAAAGTTGATTGGGACCCACACCAAACTCAAATTCCGACAAAGTTAGGTACCAAAGGCAAAGGTGTGCCATTTTATAGGAACCAAACCTAAAATAACCCTTATTATAAATATTGTCTACTTATATAACTCTCTTTCTCCCCCAAGGGTTTGTGTAATCTCTTTTTCGACTATTTTGTTCATAACTTCTTCATACGAAGTGGGAATGACCTCATTCTCTTTCTGTTACCTCTGTCTTTCAGTTCCCCACAGTATACAGGAAAATTTTTAGGATTTGGACGCTTAAGAATTGGTGTTTCATCCTTGTTTTCAATGTAAAGGATGCCTTCCCTCTTTATGTTTGGAATCAACATACGTAGAAATGCAATTTGGATAACATGTAGAGCCTTTAAATGTATTATTTTTTACCGCAATCATTTTTTAGAAAATTTTATAATAAAAATGAGTTTATCTAGTTTATAGTTTTGTTTCAAAAGAAGGATTTCGTCTTCTAACGAAGTCACTGGACTTCCTTGAGTCAATGCATCCAAAATGCAAGCTTTTTTCGACTCTCAAGCCTCTAGACATGTAATTTGTGCAGGAAATATTTTTTCTGATAATTTTCTATTAAAGGGGAGTCTTTGTGTTTCCTGATTTGGTCTTGATCATAGAGTTCCGACATCTAACGAAGCCTGCGGATTTCCTTGAGTCATTTGTGTTTATGGTATTTTATTCAAATTTTTCATTGATTATCTAGCTTAAAGAAGATCCCATAATCATTGAGAAGTTATTAACGGTTGCAAAACTTATCTCCTTCTTTCCGTGTTTTATTATAGGTAATCTATGACCTTTTTAAAAGATTATAAGTTTATTATTAGAAGGGATATTTTGAATTTGGTGCCTATAAAATGGTACACTTTCGCGTTTGGTGCCTAACTTTGTCAATATCTGAGTTTGGTGCCAAGTCAACAAATTGGCGTTGATTGACCGTGTTGACCATCCAATTTAGAGTTAAAAATGTGAAATGTCTAATAAAATTCTAACTTCCGTTTTATTCACTAACTGCGCCCTATCTTCTACATACTCCATGTTTGAGAAATGAGAGTTGTTGATTTTCATTCATGTGGTTTTAGGTTCCACTCTTAATACCATTGCCATCTTCTTTCATTGCTAATCTCTAATCATACACTGATCTGTTGTTATTTTCTCATATGACCACCTGTTTACACAAAATTAAACCCAAAGTATAAGCATAGCTCCCTTCATTGTTTACCGGTAAATCATCCAAAATCTATCTCTCATGTAAACCCCAATAATCGTTTCCTTAAACCTTCAAACTAACCATTATTGTATTGAACAAATGAATCCATGTAAATGACCCTATTCATTTTTCAAATTAATCATTATTGTATTAATTAAATTTGTTTCCATTTTATGTAAATCCATAGTTATCATGGCAGTCAGATAAGTCAGCCTTATTTTTCCGGAACGCTCGTAACGTGTTTGGAAAATGATCTAGAGAGATTTATTACAAAAGTTGATTGGGACCCACACCAAACTCAAATTCCGACAAAGTTAGGTACCAAAGGCAAAGGTGTGCCATTTTATAGGCACCAAACCTAAAATAACCCTTATTATAAATATTGTCTACTTATATAACTCTCTTTGTCCCCCAAGGGTTTGTGTAATCTCTTTTTCGACTATTTTGTTCATAACTTCTTCATACGAAGTGGGAATGACCTCATTCTTTTTCTGTTACCTCTGTCTTTCAGTTCCCCACATTATACTGGAAATTTTTTAGGAATTGGACGCTTAGGAATTGGTGTTTCATCCTTATTTTCAATGTAAAGGATGACTTCCCTCTTTATGTTTGGAATCAACATACGTAGAAATGCAATTCGGATAACATGTAGAGCCTTTAAATGTATTATTTTTTACCGCAATCATTTTTTAGAAAATTTTATAATAAAAATGAGTTTATCTAGTTTATAGTTTGGTTTTAAAAAAAGGATTTCGACTTCTAACGAAGTCACAGGACTTCCTTGAGTCAATGCATCCAAAATGCAAGCTTTTTTCGACTCTCAAGCCTCTAGACATGTAATTTATGCAGGAGATATTTTTTCTGAAAATTTTCCATCAAAGGGGAGTGTTTCTGTTTCCTGATTTGGTCTTGATCATAGAGTTCCGACATCTAACGAAGCCTGCGGATTTCCTTGAGTCATTTGTGTTTATGGTATTTTATTCAAATTTTTCATTGATTATCTAGCTTAAAGAAGATCCCATAATCGTTGAGAAGTTATTAACGGTTGCAAACCTTATCTCCTTCTTTCCGTGTTTTATTATAGGTAATCTATGACCTTTTTAAAAGATTATAAGTTTATTATTAGAAGGGATATTTTGAGTTTGGTGCCTATAAAATTGTACACTTTCGCGTTTGGTGCCTAACTTTGTCAATATCTGAGTTTGGTGCCAAGTCAACAAATTGGCGTTGATTGACCGTGTTGACCATCCAATTTAGAGTTAAAAATGTGAAATGTCTAATAAAATTCTAACCTCCGTTTTATTCACTAAGTGCGCCCTATCTTCTACCTACTCCATGTTTGAGAAATGAGAGTTCTTGATTTTCATTCACGAGGTTTTAGGTTCCACTCTTAATACCATTGCTATCTTCTTTCATTGCTAATCTCAAATCATACACTGAGCTACTGTTATTTTCTCATATGACCACCTGTTTACACAAAATTAAATCCAAAGTATAAGCATAGCTCCCTTCATTGTTTACCGGTAAATCATCCAAAATCTATCTCTCATGTAAACCCCAATAATCGTCTCCTTAAACCTTCAAACTAACCATTATTGTATTGAACAAATGAATCCATGTAAATGACCCTATTCATTTTTCAAATTAATCATTATTGTATTAATTAAATTTGTTTCCATTTTATGTAAATCCATAGTTATCATGGCAGTCAGATAAGTCAGCCTTATTTCTCCGGAACGCTCGTAACGTGTTTGGAAAATGATCTAGAGAGATTTATTACAAAAGTTGATTGGGACCCACACCAAACTCAAATTCCGACAAAGTTAGGTACCAAAGGCAAAGGTGAGCCATTTTATAGGCACCAAACCTAAAATAACCCTTATTATAAATATTGTCTACTTATATAACTCTCTTTGTCCCCCAAGGGTTTGTGTAATCTCTTTTTCGACTATTTTGTTCATAACTTCTTCATACGAAGTGGGAATGACCTCATTCTTTTTCTGTTACCTCTGTCTTTCAGTTCCCCACAGTATACTGGAAAATTTTTAGGATTTGGACGCTTAGGAATTGGTGTTTCATCCTTATTTTCAATGTAAAGGATGACTTCCCTCTTTATGTTTGGAATCAACATACGTAGAAATGCAATTTGGATAACATGTAGAGCCTTTATATGTATTATTTTTTACCGCGATCATTTTTTAGAAAATTTTATAATAAAAATGAGTTTATCTAGTTTATAGTTTGGTTTTAAAAAAAGGATTTCGACTTCTAACGAAGTCACTGGACTTCCTTGTGTCAATGCATCCAAAATGCAAGCTTTTTTCGACTCTCAAGCCTCTAGACATGTAATTTATGCAGGAAATATTTTTTCTGAAAATTTTCTATCAAAGGGGAGTCTTTCTGTTTCCTGATTTGGTCTTGATCATAGAGTTCCGACATCTAACGAAGCCTGCGGATTTCCTTGAGTCATTTGTGTTATGGTATTTTATTCAAATTTTTCAATGATTATCTAGCTTAAAGAAGATCCCATAATCGTTGAGAAGTTATTAACGGTTGCAAACCTTATATCCTTCTTTCCGTGTTTTATTATAGGTAATCTATGACCTTTTTAAAAGATTGTAAGTTTATTATTAGAAGGTATATTTTGAGTTTGGTGCCTATAAAATGGTACACTTTCGCGTTTGGTGCCTAACTTTGTCAATATCTGAGTTTGGTGCCAAGTCAACAAATTGGCGTTGATTGACCGTGTTGACCATCCAATTTAGAGTTAAAAATGTGAAATGTCTAATAAAATTCTAACCTCCGTTTTATTCACTAAGTGCGCCCTATCTTCTACATACTCCATGTTTGAGAAATGAGAGTTGTTGATTTTCATTCACGAGGTTTTAGGTTCCACTCTTAATACCATTGCTATCTTCTTTCATTGCTAATCTCAAATCATACACTGAGCTACTGTTATTTTCTCATATGACCACCTGTTTACACAAAATTAAATCCAAAGTATAAGCATAGCTCCCTTCATTGTTTACCGGTAAATCATCCAAAATCTATCTCTCATGTAAACCCCAATAATCGTTTCCTTAAACCTTCAAACTAACCATTATTGTATTGAACAAATGAATCCATGTAAATGACCCTATTCATTTTTCAAATTAATCATTATTGTATTAATTAAATTTGTTTCCATTTTATGTAAATCCATAGTTATCATGGCAGTCAGATAAGTTAGCCTTATTTCTCCGGAACGCTCGTAACGTGTTTGGAAAATGATCTAGAGAGATTTATTACAAAAGTTGATTGGGACCCACACCAAACTCAAATTCCGGCAAAGTTAGGTACCAAAGGCAAAGGTGTGCCATTTTATAGGCACCAAACCTAAAATAACCCTTATTATAAATATTGTCTACTTATAAAACTCTCTTTGTCCCCCAAGGGTTTGTGTAATCTCTTTTTCGACTATTTTGTTCATAACTTCTTCATACGAAGTGGGAATGACCTCATTCTCTTTCTGTTACCTCTGTCTTTCAGTTCCCCACAGTATACAGGAAATTTTTTAGGATTTGGACGCTTAGGAATTGGTGTTTCATCCTTATTTTCAATGTAAAGGATGACTTCCCTCTTTATGTTTGGAATCAACATACGTAGAAATGCAATTTGGATAACACGTAGAGCCTTTAAATGTATTATTTTTTACCGCAATCATTTTTTAGAAAATTTTATAATAAAAATGAGTTTATCTAGTTTATAGTTTGGTTTTAAAAAAGGATTTCGACTTCTAACAAAGTCACTGGACTTCCTTGAGTCAATGCATCCAAAATGCAAGCTTTTTTCGACTCTCAAGCCTCTAGACATGTAATTTGTGCAGGAAATATTTTTTCTGAAAATTTTCTATCAAAGGGGAGTCTTTGTGTTTCCTGATTTGGTCTTGATCATAGAGTTCCGACATCTAACGAAGCCTGCGGACTTCCTTGAGTCATTTGTGTTTATGGTATTTTATTCAAATTTTTCATTGATTATCTAGCTTAAAGAAGATCCCATAATCATTGAGAAGTTATTAACGGTTGCAAAACTTATCTCCTTCTTTCCGTGTTTTATTATAGGTAATCTATGACCTTTTTAAAAGATTATAAGTTTATTATTAGAAGGGATATTTTGAGTTTGGTGCCTATAAAATGGTACACTTTCGCGTTTGGTGCCTAACTTTGTCAATATCTGAGTTTGGTGCCAAGTCAACAAATTGGCGTTGATTGACCGTGTTGACCATCCAATTTAGAGTTAAAAATGTGAAATGTCTAATAAAATTCTAACTTCCGTTTTGTTCACTAACTGCGCCCTATCTTCTACATACTCCATGTTTGAGAAATGAGAGTTGTTGATTTTCATTCACGAGGTTTTAGGTTCCACTCTTAATACCATTGCCATCTTCTTTCATTGCTAATCTCAAATCATACACTGAGCTACTGTTATTTTCTCATATGAACACCTGTTTACACAAAATTAAATCCAAAGTATAAGCATATCTCCCTTCATTGTTTACCGGTAAATCATCCAAAATCTATCTCTCATGTAAACCCCAATAATCGTTTCCTTAAACCTTCAAACTAACCATTATTGTATTGAACAAATGAATCCATGTAAATGACCCTATTCATTTTTCAAATTAATCATTATTGTATTAATTAAATTTGTTTCCATTTTATGCAAATCCATAGTTATCATGGCAGTCAGATAAGTCAGCCTTATTTCTCCGGAACGCTCGTAACGTGTTTTGAAAATGATCTAGAGAGATTTATTACAAAAGTTGATTGGGACCCACACCAAACTCAAATTCCGACAAAGTTAGATACCAAAGGCAAAGGTGTGCCATTTTATAGGCACCAAACCTAAAATAACCCTTATTATAAATATTGTCTACTTATATAACTCTCTTTGTCCCCCAAGGGTTTGTGTAATCTCTTTTTCGACTATTTTTTTCATAACTTCTTCATACGACGTGGGAATGACCTCATTCTTTTTCTGTTACCTCTGTCTTTCAGTTCCCCACAGTATACTGGAAAATTTTTAGGATTTGGACGCTTAGGAATTGGTGTTTCATCCTTATTTTCAATGTAAAGGATGACTTCCCTCTTTATGTTTGGAATCAACATACGTAGAAATGCAATTTGGATAACATGTAGAGCCTTTAAATGTATTATTTTTTACCGCAATCATTTTTTAAAAAATTTTATAATAAAAATGAGTTTATCTAGTTTATAGTTTGGTTTTAAAAAAAGGATTTCGACTTCTAACGAAGTCACTGGACTTCCTTGAGTCAATGCATCCATAATACAAGCTTTTTTCGACTCTCAAGCCTCTAGACATGTAATTTGTGCAGGAAATATTTTTTCTGAAAATTTTCTATTAAAGGGGAGTCTTTGTGTTTCCTGATTTGGTCTTGATCATAGAGTTCCGACATCTAACGAAGCCTGCGGATTTCCTTGAGTCATTTGTGTTTATGGTATTTTATTCAAATTTTTCATTGATTATCTAGCTTAAAGAAGATCCCATAATCATTGAGAAGTTATTAACGGTTGCAAAACTTATCTCCTTCTTTCCGTGTTTTATTATAGGTAATCTATGACCTTTTTAAAAGATTATAAGTTTATTATTAGAAGGGATATTTTGAGTTTGGTGCCAATAAAATGGTACACTTTCGCGTTTGGTGCCTAACTTTGTCAATATCTGAGTTTGGTGCCAAGTCAACAAATTGGCGTTGATTGACCGTGTTAACAATCCAATTTAGAGTTAAAAATGTGAAATGTCTAAAAAAATTCTAACTTCCGTTTTATTCACTAACTGCGCCCTATCTTCTACATACTCCATGTTTGAGAAATGAGAGTTGTTGATTTTCATTCACGTGGTTTTAGGTTCCACTCTTAATACCATTGCCATCTTCTTTCATTGCTAATCTCAAATCATACACTGATCTGCTGTTATTTTCTCATATGACCACCTGTTTACACAAAATTAAACCCAAAGTATAAGCATAGCTCCCTTCATTGTTTACCGGTAAATCATCCAAAATCTATCTCTCATGTAAACCCCAATAATCGTTTCCTTAAACCTTCAAACTAACCATTATTGTATTGAACAAATGAATCCATGTAAATGACCCTATTCATTTTTCAAATTAATCATTATTGTATTAATTAAATTTGTTTCCATTTTATGTAAATCCATAGTTATCATGGCAGTCAGATAAGTCAGCCTTATTTCTCCGGAACGCTCGTAACGTGTTTGGAAAATGATCTAGAGAGATTTATTACAAAAGTTGATTGGGACCCACACCAAACTCAAATTTCGACAAAGTTAGGTACCAAAGGCAAAGGTGTGCCATTTTATAGGCACCAGACCTAAAATAACCCTTATTATAAATATTGTCTACTTATATAACTCTCTTTGTCCCCCAAGGGTTTGTGTAATCTCTTTTTCGACTAATTTGTTCATAACTTCTTCATACGAAGTGGGAATGACCTCATTCTCTTTTTGTTACCTCTGTCTTTCAGTTCCCCATAGTATACAGGAAAAATTTTAGGATTTGGACGCTTAGGAATTGGTGTTTCATCCTTGTTTTCAATGTAAAGGATGACTTCCCTCTTTATGTTTGGAATCAACATACGTAGAAATGCAATTTGGATAACATGTAGAGCCTTTAAATGTATTATTTTTTACCGCAATCATTTTTTAGAAAATTTTATAATAAAAATGAGTTTATCTAGTTTATAGTTTGGTTTTAAAAAAAGGATTTCGACTTCTAACGAAGTCACTGGACTTCCTTGAGTCAATGGATCCAAAATGCAAGCTTTTTTCGACTCTCAAGCCTCTAGACATGTAATTTGTGCAGGAAATATTTTTTCTGAAAATTTTCTATTAAAGGGGAGTCTTTGTGTTTCCTGATTTGGTCTTGATCATAGAGTTCCGACATCTAACGAAGCCTGCGGATTTCCTTGAGTCATTTGTGTTTATTGTATTTTATTCAAATTTTTCATTTATTATCTAGCTTAAAGAAGATCCCATAATCATTGAGAAGTTATTAACGGTTGCAAAACTTATCTCCTTCTTTCCGTGTTTTATTATAGGTAATCTATGACCTTTTTAAAAGATTAAAAGTTTGTATTAGAAGGGATATTTTGAGTTTGGTGCCTATAAAATGGTACACTTTCGCGTTTGGTGCCTAACTTTGTCAATATCTGAGTTTGGTGCCAAGTCAACAAATTGGCGTTGATTGACCGTGTTGACCATCCAATTTAGAGTTAAAAATGTGAAATGTCTAATAAAATTCTAACTTCCGTTTTATTCACTAACTGCACCCTATCTTCTACATACTCCATGTTTGAGAAATGAGAGTTGTTGATTTTCATTCACGAGGTTTTAGGTTCCACTCTTAATACCATTTCCTTCTTCTTTCATTGCTAATCTCAAATCATACACTGAGCTACTGTTATTTTCTCATATGACCACCTGTTTACACAAAATTAAATCCAAAGTATAAGCATAGCTCCCTTCATTGTTTACCGGTAAATCATCCAAAATCTATCTCTCATGTAAACCCCAATAATCGTTTCCTTAAACCTTCAAACTAACCATTATTGTATTGAACAAATGAATCCATGTAAATGACCCTATTCATTTTTAAAATTAATCATTATTGTATTAATTAAATTTGTTTCCATTTTATGCAAATCCATAGTTATCATGGCAGTCAGATAAGTAAGCCTTATTTCTCCGGAACGCTTGTAACGTGTTTGGAAAATCTAGAGAGATTTCCCTACCGTTGTCCGTGTTAGTGAACTAGTTAAACTAAATAATGATTGTTTAAACAATTATTCACAAAGACACGTATTTAATTACAAAAGTTGGCGGGGGCCGAGCAACAAGTTGTGCTCCAACACAGCTTGTGAACGGTCCACCAGTCATCCGTTAAGTCAACTGCTTGATTGGGACCTACACCAAACTCAAATTCCGACAAAGTTAGGTACCAAAGGCAAAGGTGTGCCATTTTATAGGCACCAAACCTAAAAAAACTCTTATTATAAATATTGTCTACTTATATAACTCTCTTTGTCCCCCAAGGGTTTGTGTAATCTCTTTTTCGACTAATTTGTTCATAACTTCTTCATACGAAGTGGGAATGACCTCATTCTCTTTTTGTTACCTCTGTCTTTCAGTTCCCCATAGTATACAGGAAAAATTTTAGGATTTGGACGCTTAGGAATTGGTGTTTCATCCTTGTTTTCAATGTAAAGGATGACTTCCCTCTTTATGTTTGGAATCAACATACGTAGAAATGCAATTTGGATAACATGTAGAGCCTTTAAATGTATTATTTTTTACCGCAATCATTTTTAAGAAAATTTTATAATAAAAATGAGTTTATCTAGTTTATAGTTTGGTTTTAAAAAAAGGATTTCGACTTCTAACGAAGTCACTGGACTTCCTTGAGTCAATGCATCCAAAATGCAAGCTTTTTTCGACTCTCAAGCCTCTAGACATGTAATTTGTGCAGGAAATATTTTTTCTGAAAATTTTCTATTAAAGGGGAGTCTTTGTGTTTCCTGATTTGGTCTTGATCATAGAGTTCCGACATCTAACAAAGCCTTCGGATTTCCTTGAGTCATTTGTGTTTATGGTATTTTATTCAAATTTTTCATTGATTATCTAGCTTAAAGAAGATCCCATAATCATTGAGAAGTTATTAACGGTTGCAAAACTTATCTCCTTCTTTCCGTGTTTTATTATAGGTAATCTATGACCTTTTTAAAAGATTATAAGTTTATTATTAGAAGGGATATTATGAGTTTGGTGCCTATAAAATGGTACACTTTCGCGTTTGGTGCCTAACTTTGTCAATATCTGAGTTTGGTGCCAAGTCAACAAATTGGCGTTGATTGACCGTGTTGACCATCCAATTTAGAGTTAAAAATGTGAAATGTCTAATAAAATTCTAACTTCCGTTTTATTCACTAACTGCGCCCTATCTTCTACATACTCCATGTTTGAGAAATGAGAGTTGTTGATTTTCATTCACGTGGTTTTAGGTTCCACTCTTAATACCATTGCCATCTTCTTTCATTGCTAATCTCAAATCATACACTGATCTGCTGTTATTTTCTCATATGACCACCTGTTTACACAAAATTAAATCCAAAGTATAAGCATAGCTCCCTTCATTGTTTACCGGTAAATCATCCAAAATCTATCTCTCATGTAAACCCCAATAATCGTTTCCTTAAACCTTCAAACTAACCATATTGTATTGAACAAATGAATCCATGTAAATGACCCTATTCATTTTTAAAATTAATCATTATTGTATTAATTAAATTTGTTTCCATTTTATGCAAATCCATAGTTATCATGGCAGTCAGATAAGTCAGCCTTATTTCTCCGGAACGCTTGTAACGTGTTTGGAAAATCTAGAGAGATTTCCCTACCGTTGTCCGTGTTAGTGAACTAGTTAAACTAAATAATGATTGTTCAAACAATTATTCACAAAGACACGTATTTATTTACAAAAGTTGGCGGGTCCGAGCAACAAGTTGTGCTCCAACACAGCTTGTGAACGGTCCACCAGTCATCCGTTAAGTCAACTGCTTGATTGGGACCTACACCAAACTCAAATTCAGACAAAGTTAGGTACCAAAGGCAAAGGTGTGCCATTTTATAGGCACCAAACCTAAAATAACCCTTATTATAAATATTGTCTACTTATATAACTCTCTTTGTCCCCCAAGGGTTTGTGTAATCTCTTTTTCGACTATTTTGTTCATAACTTCTTCATACGAAGTGGGAATGACCTCATTCTCTTTCTGTTACCTCTGTCTTTCAGTTCCCCACAGTATACAGGAAAATTTTTAGGATTTGGACGCTTAGGAATTGGTGTTTCATCCTTATTTTCAATGTAAAGGATGACTTCCCTCTTTATGTTTGGAATCAACATACGTAGAAATGCAATTTGGATAACATGTAGAGCCTTTAAATGTATTATATTTTACCGCAATCATTTTTTAGAAAATTTTATAATAAAAATGAGTTTGTCTAGTTTATAGTTTGGTTTTAAAAAAAGGATTTCGACTTCTAACGAAGTCACTGGACTTCCTTGAGTCAATGCATCCAAAATGCAAGCTTTTTTCGACTCTCAAGCCTCTAGACATGTAATTTATGCAGGAAATATTTTTTCTGAAAATTTTCTATCAAAGGGGAGTCTTTCTGTTTCTTGATTTGGTCTTGATCATAGAGTTTCGACATCTAACGAAGCCTGCGGATTTCCTTGAGTCATTTGTGTTTATGGTATTTTATTCAAATTTTTCAATGATTAATATCTAGCTTAAAGAAGATCCCATAATCGTTGAGAAGTTATTAACGGTTGCAAACCTTATCTCCTTCTTTCCGTGTTTTATTATAGGTAATCTATGACCTTTTTAAAAGATTGTAAGTTTATTATTAGAAGGTACATTTTGAGTTTGGTGCCTATAAAATGGTACACTTTCGCGTTTGGTGCCTAACTTTGTCAATATCTGAGTTTGGTGCCAAGTCAACAAATTGGCGTTGATTGACCGTGTTGACCATCCAATTTAGAGTTAAAAATGTGAAATGTCTAATAAAATTCTAACTTCCGTCTTATTCACTAACTGCGCCCTATCTTCTACATACTCCATGTTTGAGAAATGAGAGTTGTTGATTTTCATTCATGTGGTTTTAGGTTCCACTCTTAATACCATTGCCATCTTCTTTCATTGCTAATCTCAAATCATACACTGATCTGTTGTTATTTTCTCATATGACCACCTGTTTACACAAAATTAAACCCAAAGTATAAGCATAGCTCCCTTCATTGTTTACCGGTAAATCATCCAAAATCTATCTCTCATGTAAACCCCAATAATCGTTTCCTTAAACCTTCAAACTAACCATTATTGTATTGAACAAATGAATCCATGTAAATGACCCTATTCATTTTTCAAATTAATCATTATTGTATTAATTAAATTTGTTTCCATTTTATGTAAATCCATAGTTATCATGGCAGTCAGATAAGTCAGCCTTATTTCTCCGGAACGCTCGTAACGTGTTTGGAAAATGATCTAGAGAGATTTATTACAAAAGTTGTTTGGGACCCACACCAAACTCAAATTCCGACAAAGTTAGGTACCAAAGGCAAAGGTGTGCCATTTTATAGGCACCAAACCTAAAATAACCCTTATTATAAATATTGTCTACTTATATAACTCTCTTTGTCCCCCAAGGGTTTGTGTAATCTCTTTTTCGACTATTTTGTTCATAACTTCTTCATACGAAGTGGGAATGACCTCATTCTTTTTCTGTTACCTCTGTCTTTCAGTTCCCCATAGTATACTGGAAAATTTTTAGGATTTGGACGCTTAGGAATTGGTGTTTCATCCTTATTTTCAATGTAAAGGATGACTTCCCTCTTTATGTTTGGAATCAACATACGTAGAAATGCAATTTGGATAACATGTAGAGCCTTTATATGTATTATTTTTTACCGCGATCATTTTTTAGAAAATTTTATAATAAAAATGAGTTTATCTAGTTTATAGTTTGGTTTTAAAAAAAGGATTTCGACTTCTAACGAAGTCACTGGACTTCCTTGAATCAATGCATCCAAAATGCAAGCTTTTTTCGACTCTCAAGCCTCTAGACATGTAATTTATGCAGGAAATATTTTTTCTGAAAATTTTCTATCAAAGGGGAGTCTTTCTGTTTCCTGATTTGGTCTTGATCATAGAGTTCCGACATCTAACGAAGCCTGCGGATTTCCTTGAGTCATTTGTGTTATGGTATTTTATTCAAATTTTTCAATGATTATCTAGCTTAAAGAAGATCCCATAATCGTTGAGAAGTTATTAACGGTTGCAAACCTTATATCCTTCTTTCCGTGTTTTATTATAGGTAATCTATGACCTTTTTAAAAGATTGTAAGTTTATTATTAGAAGGGATATTTTGAGTTTGGTGCCTATAAAATGGTACACTTTCGCGTTTGGTGCCTAACTTTGTCAATATCTGAGTTTGGTGCCAAGTCAACAAATTGGCGTTGATTGACCGTGTTGACCATCCAATTTAGAGTTAAAAATGTGAAATGTCTAATAAAATTCTAACCTACGTTTTATTCACTAAGTGCGCCCTATCTTCTACATACTCCATGTTTGAGAAATGAGAGTTGTTGATTTTCATTCACGATGTTTTAGGTTCCACTCTTAATACCATTACTATCTTCTTTCATTGCTAATCTCAAATCATACACTGAGCTACTGTTATTTTCTCATATGACCACTTGTTTACACAAAATTAAATCCAAAGTATAAGCATAGCTCCCTTCATTGTTTACCGGTAAATCATCCAAAATCTATCTCTCATGTAAACCCCAATAATCGTTTCCTTAAACCTTCAAACTAACCATTATTGTATTGAACAAATGAATCCATGTAAATGACCCTATTCATTTTTCAAATTAATCATTATTGTATTAATTAAATTTGTTTCCATTTTATGTAAATCCATAGTTATCATGGCAGTCAGATAAGTCAGCCTTATTTCTCCGGAACGCTCGTAACGTGTTTGGAAAATGATCTAGAGAGATTTATTACAAAAGTTGATTGGGACCCACACCAAACTCAAATTCCGACAAAGTTAGGTACCAAAGGCAAAGGTGTGCCATTTTATAGGCACCAAACTTAAAATAACCCTTATTATAAATATTGTCTACTTATATAACTCTCTTTGTCCCCCAAGGGTTTGTGTAATCTCTTTTTCGACTATTTTGTTCATAACTTCTTCATACGAAGTGGGAATGACCTCATTCTTTTTCTGTTACCTCTGTCTTTCAGTTCCCCACAGTATACTGGAAAATTTTTAGGATTTGGACGCTTAGGAATTGGTGTTTCATCCTTATTTTCAATGTAAAGGATGACTTCCCTCTTTATGTTTGGAATCAACATACGTAAAAATGCAATTTGGATAACATGTAGAGCCTTTAAATGTATTATTTTTTACCGCAATCATTTTCTAGAAAATTTTATAATAAAAATGATTTTATCTAGTTTATAGTTTGGTTTTAAAAAAAGGATTTCGACTTCTAACGAAGTCACTGGACTTCCTTGAGTCAATGCATCCAAAATGCAAGCTTTTTTCGACTCTCAAGCCTCTAGACATGTAATTTGTGCAGGAAATATTTTTTCTGAAAATTTTCTATTAAAGGGGAGTCTTTGTGTTTCCTGATTTGGTCTTGATCATAGAGTTCCGACATCTAACGAAGCCTGCGGATTTCCTTGAGTCATTTGTGTTTATGGTATTTTATTCAAATTTTTCATTGATTATCTAGCTTAAAGAAGATCCCATAATCATTGAGAAGTTATTAACGGTTGCAAAACTTATCTCCTTCTTTCCGTGTTTTATTATAGGTAATCTATTACCTTTTTAAAAGATTATAAGTTTATTATTAGAAGGGATATTTTGAGTTTGGTGCCTATAAAATGGTACACTTTCGCGTTTGGTGCCTAACTTTGTCAATATCTGAGTTTGGTGCCAAGTCAACAAATTGGCGTTGATTGACCGTGTTGACCATCTAATTTAGAGTTAAAAATGTGAAATGTCTAATAAAATTCTAACTTCCGTTTTGTTCACTAACTGCGCCCTATCTTCTACATACTCCATGTTTGAGAAATGAGAGTTGTTGATTTTCATTCACGAGGTTTTAGGTTCCACTCTTAATACCATTGCCATCTTCTTTCATTGCTAATCTCAAATCATACACTGATCTACTGTTATTTTCTCATATGACCACCTGTTTACACAAAATTAAATCCAAAGTATAAGCATAGCTCCCTTCATTGTTTACCGATAAATCATCCAAAATCTATCTCTCATGTAAACCCCAATAATCGTTTCCTTAAACCTTCAAACTAACCATTATTGTATTGAACAAATGAATCCATGTAAATGACCCTATTCATTTATAAAATTAATCATTATTGTATTAATTAAATTTGTTTCCATTTTATGCAAATCCATAGTTATCATGGCAGTCAGATAAGTCAGCCTTATTTCTCCCGAACGCTTGTAACGTGTTTGGAAAATCTAGAGAGATTTCCCTACCGTTGTCCGTGTTAGTGAACTAGTTAAACTAAATAATGATTGTTTAAACAATTATTCACAAAGACACGTATTTATTTACAAAAGTTGGCGGGGGCCGAGCAACAAGTTGTGCTCCAACACAGCTTGTGAACGGTCCACCAGTCATCCGTTAAGTCAACTGCTTGATTGGGACCTACACCAAACTCAAATTCCGACAAAGTTAGGTACCAAAGGCAAAGGTGTGCCATTTTATAGGCACCAAACCTAAAATAACCCTTATTATAAATATTTTCTACTTATATAACTCTCTTTGTCCCCCAAGGGTTTGTGTAATCTCTTTTTCGACTATTTTGTTCATAACTTCTTCATACGAAGTGGGAATGACCTCATTCTTTTTCTGTTACCTCTGTCTTTCAGTTCCCCACAGTATACTGGAAAATATTTAGGATTTGGATGCTTAGGAATTGGTGTTTCATCCTTATTTTCAATGTAAAGGATGACTTCCCTCTTTATATTTGGAATCAACATACGTAGAAATGCAATTTGGATAACATGTAGAGCCTTTAAATGTATTATTTTTTACCGCAATCATTTTTTAGAAAATTTTATAATAAAAATGAGATAATCTAGTTTATAGTTTGGTTTTAAAAAAAGGATTTCGACTTCTAACGAAGTCACTGGACTTCCTTGAGTCAATGCATCCAAAATGCAAGCTTTTTTCGACTCTCAAGCCTCTAGACATGTAATTTGTGCAGGAAATATTTTTTCTGAAAATTTTCTATTAAAGGGGAGTCTTTGTGTTTCCTGATTTGGTCTTGATCATAGAGTTCCGACATCTAACGAAGCCTGCGGATTTCCTTGAGTCATTTGTGTTTATGGTATTTTATTCAAATTTTTCATTGATTATCTAGCTTAAAGAAGATCACATAATCATTGAGAAGTTATTAACGGTTGCAAAACTTATCTCCTTCTTTCCGTGTTTTATTATAGGTAATCTATGACCTTTTTAAAAGATTATAAGTTTATTATTAGAAGGGATATTTTGAGTTTGGTGCCTATAAAATGGTACACTTTCGCGTTTGGTGCCTAAGTTTGTCAATATCTGAGTTTGGTGCCAAGTCAACAAATTGGCGTTGATTGACCGTGTTGACCATCCAATTTAGAGTTAAAAATGTGAAATGTCTAATAAAATTCTAACTTCCGTTTTGTTCACTAACTGCGCCCTATCTTCTACATACTCCATGTTTGAGAAATGAGAGTTGTTGATTTTCATTCACGAGGTTTTAGGTTCCACTCTTAATACCATTGCCATCTTCTTTCATTGCTAATCTCAAATCATACACTGAGCTACTATTATTTTCTCATATGACCACCTGTTTACACAAAATTAAATCCAAAGTATAAGCATAGCCTCCCTTCATTGTTTACCCGTAAATCATCCAAAATCTATCTCTCATGTAAACCCCAATAATCGTTTCCTTAAACCTTCAAACTAACCATTATTGTATTGAACAAATGAATCCATGTAAATGACCCTATTCATTTTTCAAATTAATCATTATTGTATTAATTAAATTTGTTTCCATTTTATGTAAATCCATAGTTATCATGGCAGTCAGATAAGTCAGCCTTATTTCTCTGGAACGCTCGTAACGTGTTTGGAAAATGATCTAGAGAGATTTCCCTACCGTGGTCCGTGTTAGTGAACTAGTTAAACTAAATAATGATTGTTTAAACAATTATTCACAAAGACACGTATTTATTTACAAAAGTTGGCGGGGGGGCGAGC
The DNA here is from genome assembly GCF_003573695.1 of Papaver somniferum. Taxonomy (NCBI): domain Eukaryota; kingdom Viridiplantae; phylum Streptophyta; class Magnoliopsida; order Ranunculales; family Papaveraceae; genus Papaver; species Papaver somniferum. The sequence continues at coordinate 510,088 of NW_020621270.1, read as the reverse complement.
AACAAGTTGTGCTCCAACACAGCTTGTGAACGGTCCACCTGTCATCCGTTAAGTCAACTGCTTGATTGGGACCCACACCAAACTCAAATTCCTATAAAGTTAGGTACCAAAGGCAAAGGTGTGCCATTTTATAGGCACCAAACTCAAAATACCCCTTATTATAAATATTGTCTACTTATATAACTCTCTTTGTCCCCCAAGGTTTTGTGTAAAATCTTTTTCGACTATCTTCCTCATAAATTCTTCATACGAAGTGGGAATGACCTCATTATTTTTCGGTTACCTCTGTCTTTCAGTTCCCCACAGTTTACAGGAAACTTTTTAGGATTTGGACGCTTATCAATTGGTGTTTCATCCTTATTTTCAATGTAAAGGCTAAATTCCCTCTTTATTTTTTAAATCAACATACGTAGAAATGCAATTTGGATAACATGTAGAGCCTTTAAATGTATTATTTTTTACCACAATCATTTTTTAGAAAGTTTTATAATAAAAATGAGTTTATCTAGTTTGTAATTTGGTTTTAGAAAAAGGATTTCGACTTTTAACGAAGTCACTAGACTTCCTTGAGTCAATGCATCCAAAATGGAAGCTTTTTTCGACTCTCAAGGCTCTAGACATGTAATTTGTGCAGGAAATATTTTTTCTGAAAATTTTCTATTAAAGGGGAGTCTTTCTGTTTCGTGATTTGGTCTTGATCATAGAGTTCCAACATCTAACGAATCCTGAGGACTTCCCTTAGTCATTTGTGTTTATGGTATTTAATTCAAATTTTGCAATGATTATCTAGCTTAAAGAAGATCCCATAATCGTTGAGAAGTTATTAACGGTTGCAAACCTTATCTCCTTCTTTCCATGTTTTATTATAGGTAATCTATGACATTTTTAAAAGATTAGAAGTTCATTATTAGAAGGGATATTTCGAGTTTGGTGCCTATAAAATGGTACACATTCGCGTTTGGTGCCAAACTTTGTCAATATCTGAGTTTGGTGCCCAGTCAACGAATTGGCGTTGATTGACCGTGTTGACCATCCAATTTAGAGTTAAAAATGTGAAATGTCTAATAAAATTCTAAACTCCGTTTCATTCACTAACTGCGCCTTATCTTCTACATACTCCATGTTTGAGAAATGAGAGTTGATTTTTATTCACGAGGTTTTAGGTTCCACTCTTAATACCATTGCCATCTTCTTTCATTGCTAATATCAAATCATACACTGAGCTACTGTTATTTTCTCATATGACCACCTGTTTACACAAAATTAAATCCAAAGTATAAGCATATCTCCCATCATTGTTTACCGATAAATCATCCAAAATCTATCTCTCATGTAAACCCCAATAATCGTTTCCTTAAACCTTCAAACTAACCATTATTGTATTGAACAAATGAATCCATGTAAATGACCCTATTCATTTTTTCAAATTAATCATTATTGCATTAATAAAATTTGTTTCCACTTTATGTAAATCCATAGTTATCATGGCAGTCAGATAAGTCAGCCTTATTTCTCTGGAACGCTCGTAACGTGTTTGGAAAATGATCTAGAGAGATTTCCCTACCGTGGTCTGTGTTAATGAACTAGTTAAATTAAATAATGATTGTTTAAAAAATTATTCACAAATACACGTATTTATTTACAAAAGTTGGCGGGGGGCGAGCAACAAGTTTTGCTCCAACACAGCTTGTGAACGGTCCACCAGTCATCCGTTAAGTCAACTGCTTGATTGGGACCCACACCAAACTCAAATTCGCACAATGTTAGGTACCAAAGGCAAAGGTGTGCCATTTTATAGGCACCAAACTCAAAATACCCCTTATTATAAATATTTTCTACATATATAACTCTTTTTGTCCCCCGAGGTTTTGTGTAATCTCTTTTTCGACTATTTTGCTCATAGCTTGTTCATACGAAGTGGGAATGACCTCATTCTTTTTCTGTTACCTCTGTCTTTCAGTTCCCCACAGTATACAGGAAAAATTTCCGGATTTGGATGCTTAGAAATTGGTGTTTCATCCTTATTTTCAATGTAAAGGATGATTTCCCTCTTTATTTTTGGAATCAACATACGCAGAAATGCAATTTGGATAACATGTAGAGCCTTTAAATGTATTATTTTTTACCACAATCATTTTTTAGAAAATTTGATGATAAAAATGAGTTTATCTAGTTTATATTTTGGTTTTAAAAAAAGGATTTCGACTTCTAACGAAGTCACTGGACTTCCTTGAGTCATTTGTGATTATGGTATTTTATTCAAATTTTGCAATGATTATCTAGCTTAATGAAAATCCTAGAATCGTTGAGAAGTTATTAACGGTTGCAAACCTTATCTCCTTATTTACATGTTTTATTATAGGTAATCTATGACCTTTTTAAGAGATTACAAGTTCATTATTAGAAGGGAAATTTTGAGTTTGGTGCCTATAAAATGGTACACTTTCGCGTTTGGTGCTTAACTTTTTCCAAATCTGAGTTTGGTGCCCAGTCAATAAATTGGCTTTGATTGACCGTGTTGACCATCCAATTTAGAGTTAAAAATGTGAAATGACTAATGAAATTCAAAACTCCGTTTTATTCAGTAACTTCACCTTATCTTCTACATACTCCATGTTTGAGAAATGAGAGTTATTGATTTTCATTCACGAGGTTTTAGGTTCCAGTTTTTAATACCATCGCCATCTTCTTTCATTGCTAATCTCAAATCATACACAGGGCTACTGTTATTTTCTCATATGACCACCTGTTTACACAAAATTAAATCTAAAGTATAAGCATAGCTCCCTTCATTTTTTACCCGTAAATTATCCAAAATATATCTCTCATGTAAACCCCAATAATTGTTTCCTTAAACCTTAAAACTAACCATTATTGTATTGAACAAATGAATCCATGTAAATGACTCTATTTATTTTTCAAAATAATCATTATTATATTAATTAAATTTTTTACCATTTTCTGTAAATCTATAGTTATCATGGCAGTTAGATTATGTTAGCCTTATTTCTCTGGAACGCTCGTAACGTGTTTGAAAAATGCTCTAGAGAGATTTCCCTAATGTGGTCCGTGTTAGTGAATTAGTTAAATTAAATAATTATTCTTTAAACAATTATTGACAAAGACACGTATTTATTTACAAAAGTTGGCAGGGGCCGAGCAACAAGTTTTGCACCAACAAAACTTGTGAAGGGTCAACCAGTCATCAGATAAATCAAAAACATGATTGGGATCCTCACCAAACTCAAATTCTGACAAAGTTAGGTACCAAAGGTAAAGGTGTGCCATTTTATAGGCACAAAACTCAAAATATCCCTTATTACAAATATTGTCTACTTATATAACTTTCGTTGTCCCCCAAGGTTTTGTGTAATCTCTTTTTCGACTATTTTGCTTATAACTTCTTCATACGAAGTGGGAATGACCTCATTATTTTTCTACTACCTCTGTCTTTCAGTTCCCCACAGTATACAAGAAATTTTTTAGGATTTGAACGGTTAACAATTGGTGTTTCATCCTTATTTTTAATGTAAAGGATGACTTCCCTCTTTATTTTTGGAATCAACATACGTAGAAAAGCAATTTGCATAACATGTAGAGTCTTTAAATGTATTATTTTTTACCGCATTGTTTTTTAGAAAATTTTATAATAAAACTGAGTTTATCGAGTTTATAGTTGTTTTCAAAAAAAAGGATTTCAAATTCTAACGAAGTCACTAGTCTTCCTTGAGTTAATGCATCCAAAATGCAAGCTTTTTTCGACTCTCAAGCCTCTAGACATGTAATTATTGACGGAAATATTTTTTCTAAACATTTTTTATTAAAGGGGAGTCTTTCTTGTTCATGATTTGGTCTTGATCATATAGTTCCGACATCTAACAAAACCGGCGGACTTCCTTGAGTCATTTGTGTTTATGGTATTTTATTCAAATTTTGCAATGATTATCTAGCTTAAAGAAGATCCCATAATATTTGAGAAGTTATTTATTAAGGGTTGCAAACCTTATATCCTTCTTTCCATCTTTTATTATAGGTAATCTATGACCTTTTTAAGAGATTAGAAGTTCATTATTTGAAGGGATATTTTGAGTTTGGTGCCTATAAAATTGTACACTTTTGCGTTTGGTGCCTAACTTTGTAAAATATGAGTTCGGTGCCCAGTCAAAGAATTGACGTTGATTGAGCGCGGTGACCATCCTATTTAGAGTTAAAATTGTGAAGTGACTAACAAAATTCTAAATTTCATTTTATTCACTAACTGCACCTTATCTTCTACATACTCCATGTTTGAGAAATGAGATTAATTGATTTTCATTCACGGGGTTTTAGGTTCCACTCCTAATACTAGCGCCATCTACTTTCATTGATAATCTCACATCATACACTGAGCTACTGTTATTTTCTCATATGAACATTAGTTTACACAAAATTAAATCCAAAGTATAAGCATAGCTCCCTTCATTTTTTACCCGTAAATCATCCAAAATCTATCTCTCATGTAAACCACAATAATCGTTTCCTTAAACCTTCAAACTAACCATTATTATATTGAACAAATGAATCTATGTAAATGACTCTATTCATTTTTAATATTAATCATTATTGTATTAATTAAATTTTTTTCCATTTTCTGTAAATCCATAGTTACCATGGAAATCATATTATGTCAGCCTTATTTCTCTGGAGCGCTCGTAACGTGTTTGTAAAATGCTCTAGAGAGATTTCCCTAATGTGGTCCGTATTAGTGAAATAGTTAAATTAAATAATTATTGTTTAGAAAATTATTGACAAAGACATGTATTTATTTACAAAAGTTGGCAGGGGGCTGAGCAACAATTTGTGCTCCAAAACAGCTTGTGAACGGTCAACCAGTCATCCGATAAATCAATTGCTTGATTGGGATCCTCACCAAACTCAAATTCTGACAAACTTAGGTACCAAAGGCAAAGGTGTGACATTTTATAGGCACCAAACTCAAAGTATCCCTTATTACAAATATTGTCTACTTATATAACTCTCTTTGTCCCCCCAAGGTTTTGTGTAATTTGTTTTTCGACTATTTTGCTCATAACTTCTTCATACGAAGTGGGAATGACCTCATTATTTTTCGGTTACCTCTGTCTTTCAGTTCCCCACAGTATACAGGAAAAATTTTAGGATTTGGACGCTTATTAATTGGTGTTTCATCCTTATTTTCAATGTAAGGGATGACTTCCCTCTTTATTTTTGGAATCAACATACGTAGAAATGCAATTTGGATAACATGTAGAGCCTTTAAATGTATTATTTTTTACCGAATTTATTTTTTTGAAAATTTAGTAATAAAACTGAGTTTATCTAGTTTATAGTATGTTTTCAAAATAAAGGATTTCGAATTCTAACGTATTCAGTAGACTTCCTTGAATAAATGCACCCAAAATGCAAGGTTTCTTAGACTCTCAAGCCTCTAGACATGTAATTTGTGCGGAAATATTTTTTCTGAACATTTCTATTAAAGGGGAGTCTTTATGTTTCATGATTTGGTCTTGATCATAGAGTTCCGACATCTAATGAAGCCTGCGGACTTCCTTGAGTCATTTGTGTTTATGATATTTTATTCAAATTTTGCAATGATTCTCTAGCTTAAAGAAGATCCAAGAATCGTTGATAAGTTATTAACGGTTGCAAATCTTATCTCCTTCTTTCATTGCTAATCTCAAATCATACACTGAGCTACTGTTATTTTCTCATATGACCATTAGTATACACAAAATTAAATCCAAAGTATAAGCATAGATCCCTTCATTTTTTACCCGTACATCATCCAAAATCTATCTCTCATGTAAACCCCAATAATCGTTTCCTTAAACCTTCAGACTAACCATTATTGTATTGAACAAATGAATCCATGTAAATGACTCTATTCATTTTTCAAATTAATCATTATTGTATTCTTTAAATTTTTTTCCATTTTATGTAAATCCTTAGTTACCATGACAATTAGATTATGTCAGCCTTATTTCTCTGGAACGCTCGAAACGTGTTTAAAAAATGCTCTAAAGAGATTTCCCTAATGTGGTACGTGTTAGTGAATTAGTCAAATTAAATAATTATTGTTTAAACAATTATTGACAAAGACACTTATTTATTTACAAAAGTTGGCAGGGGGCCGAACAACAAGTTGTGCTCCAACACAGCTTGTGAACGGTCAACCAGTCATCCGTTAAGTCAACTGCTTGATTGGGATCCTCACTGAACTCAAATTCTGACAAAGTTAGGTACCAAAGGCAAAGGTGTGCGATTTTATAGTCATCAAACTCAAAATATCCCTTCAAATAATGAACTTCTAATCTCTTAAAAAGGTCATAGATTACCTATAATAAAACATGTAAAGAAGGAGATACGGTTTGAGAACCCCGAACCCTGGGCCCTAGATTATTTGATTTAACTAATTCACCAACACGGACCACATTAGGGAAATCACTCTAGAGCATTTTTTAAACACGTTACGAGCGTTCCAGAGAAATAAGGCTGACATAATCTGATTGCCATGATAACTATGGATTTATAGAAAATGGAAACAAATTTAATTATTACAGTAATAATTAATTCAAAAATAAAAATAGAGTCATTTACATGGATTCATTTGTTCAATACACTAATGGTTAGTTTGAAGGTTTAAGGAAACGATTATTGGGGTTTACATAAGAGATAGAATTTGGATGATTTACGGGTAAAAAATGAAGGGAGCTATGCTTATACTTTGGATTTAATTTTGTGTAAACTAATGGTCATATGAGAAAATAATAGTAGCTCAGTGTATGATTTGAGATTAGAAGTGAAAGAAGATGACGATGGTATTAAGAGTGGAACCTAAAACCTCGTGAATGAAAATCAACAACTCTCATTTCTCAAACATGGAGTATGTAGAAGATAAGGTGCAGTTAGTGAATAAAACGAAGTTAGAATTTTATTAGTCATTTCACAATTTTAACTCTAAATAGGATGGTCAACACGGTCAATCAACGCCAATTTGTTGACTTGGCACCAAACTCAGATATTGATAAAGTTAGGAACCAAACGCGAAAGTGTACCATTTTATAGGCACCAAACTCAAAATATCCCTTCTAATAATAAACTTACAATCTTTTAAAAAGGTCATAGATTACCTATAATAAAACACGGAAAGAAGGAGATAAGGTTTGCAACCGTTAATAACTTCTCAACGATTATGGGATCTTCTTTAAGCTAGATAATCATTGAAAAATTTGAATAAAATACCATAAACACAAATGACTCAAGGAAATCCGCAGGCTTCGTTAGATGTCGGAACTCTATGATCAAGACCAAATCAGGAAACAGAAAGACTCCCCTTTGATAGAAAATTTTTAGAAAAAATATTTCCTGCATAAATTACATGTCTAGAGGCTTGAGAGTCGAAAAAAGCTTGCATTTTGGATGCATTGACTCAAGGAAGTCCTGTGACTTCGTTAGAAGTCGAAATCCTTTTTTTAAAACCAAACTATAAACTAGATAAACTCATTTTTATTATAAAATTTTCTAAAAAATGATTGCGGTAAAAAATAATACATTTAAAGGCTCTACATGTTATCCAAATTGCATTTCTACGTATGTTGATTCCAAACATAAAGAGGGAAGTCATCCTTTACATTGAAAACAAGGATGAAACACCAATTCCTAAGCGTCCAAATCCTAAAAAATTTCATGTATACTGTGGGGAACTGAAAGACAGAGGTAACAGAAATAGAATGAGGTCATTCCCACTTCGTATGAAGAAGTTATGAACAAAATAGTCGAAAAAGAGATTACACAAACCCTTGGGGGACAAAGAGAGTTATATAAGTAGACAATATTTATAATAAGGGTTATTTTAGGTTTGGTGCCTATAAAATGGCACACCTTTGCCTTTGGTACCTAACTTTGTCTGAATTTGAGTTTGGTGTGGGTCCCAATCAACTTTTGTAATAAATCTCTCTAGATCATTTTCCAAACACGTTACGAGCGTTCCGGAGAAATAAGGCTGACTTATCTGACTGCCATGATAACTATGGATTTACATAAAATGGAAACAAATTTAATTAATACAATAATGATTAATTTTAAAAATGAATAGGGTCATTTACATGGATTCATTTGTTCAATACAATAATGGTTAGTTTGAAGGTTTAAGGAGACGATTATTGGGGTTTACATGAGAGATAGATTTTGGATGATTTACCGGTAAACAATGAAGGGAGCTATGCTTATACTTTGGATTTAATTTTGTGTAAACAGGTGGTCATATGAGAAAATAACAGTAGCTCAGTGTATGATTTGAGATTAGCAATGAAAGAAGATAGCAATGGTATTAAGAGTGGAACCTAAAACCTCGTGAATGAAAATCAACAACTCTCATTTCTCAAACATGGAGTATGTAGAAGATAGGGCACACTTAGTGAATAAAACGGAGGTTAGAATTTTATTAGACATTTCACATTTTTAACTCTAAATTGGATGGTCAACACGGTCAATCAACGCCAATTTGTTGACTTGGCACCAAACTCAGATATTGGCAAAGTTAGGCACCAAACGCGAAAGTGTACCATTTTATAGGCACCAAACTCAAAATATCCCTTCTAATAATAAACTTACAATCTTTTAAAAAGGTCATAGATTACCTATAATAAAACACGAAAAGAAGGAGATAAGGTTTGCAACCGTTAATAACTTCTCAACGATTATGGGATCTTCTTTAAGCTAGATAATCATTGAAAAATTTGAATAAAATACCATAAACACAAATGACTCAAGGAAATCCGCAGGCTTCGTTAGATGTCGGAACTCTATGATCAAGACCAAATCAGGAAACAGAAAGACTCCCCTTTGATAGAAAATTTTCAGAAAAAATATTTCCTGCATAAATTACATGTCTAGAGGCTTGAGAGTCGAAAAAAGCTTGCATTTTGGATGCATTGACTCAAGGAAGTCCTGTGACTTCGTTAGAAGTCGAAATCCTTTTTTTAAAACCAAACTATAACCTAGATAAACTCATTTTTATTATAAAATTTTCTAAAAAATGATTGCGGTAAAAAATAATACATTTAAAGGCTCTACATGTTATCCAAATTGCATTTCTACGTATGTTGATTCCAAACATAAAGAGGGAAGTCATCCTTTACATTGAAAATAAGGATGAAACACCAATTCCTAAGCGTCCAAATCCTAAAAATTTTCCTGTATACTGTGGGGAACTGAAAGACAGAGGTAACAGAAAGAGAATGAGGTCATTCCCACTTCGTATGAAGAAGTTATGAACAAAATAGTCGAAAAAGAGATTACACAAACCCTTGGGGGACAAAGAGAGTTATAAAAGTAGACAATATTTATAATAAGACATTTCACATTTTTAACTCTAAATTGGATAGTCAACTCGGTCAATCAACGCCAATTTGTTGACTTGGCACCAAACTCTGATATTGACAAAGTTAGGCACCAAACGCGAAAGTGTACCATTTTATAGGCACCAAACTCAAAATATCCCTTCTAATCATAAACTTACAATATTTTAAAAAGGTCATAGATTACCTATAATAAAACACGGAAAGAAGGAGATAAGGTTTGCAACTGTTAATAACTTCTCAACGATTATGGGATCTTCTTTAAGCTAGATAATCATTGAAAAATTTGAATAAAATACCATAAACACAAATGACTCAAGGAAATCCGCAGGCTTCGTTAGATGTCGGAACTCTATGATCAAGACCAAATCAGGAAACAGAAAGACTCCCCTTTGATAGAAAATTTTCAGAAAAAATATTTCCTGCATAAATTACATGTCTAGAGGATTGAGAGTCGAAAAAATCTTGCATTTTGGATGCATTGACTCAAGGAAGTCCTGTGACTTCGTTAGAAGTCGAAATCCTTTTTTTAAAACCAAACTATAAACTAGATAAACTCATTTTTATTATAAAATTTTCTAAAAAATGATTGCGGTAAAAAATAATACATTTAAAGGCTCTACATGTTATCCAAATTGCATTTCTACGTATGTTGATTCCAAACATAAAGAGGGAAGTCATCCTTTACATTGAAAATAAGGATGAAACACCAATTCCTAAGCGTCCAAATCCTAAAAATTTTCCTGTATACTGTGGGGAACTGAAAGACAGAGGTAAAAGAAAGAGAATGAGGTCATTCCCACTTCGTATGAAGAAGTTATGAACAAAATAGTCGAAAAAGAGATTACACAAACCCTTGGGGGACAAAGAGAGTTATATAAGTAGACAATATTTATAATAAGGGTTATTTTAGGTTTGGTGCCTATAAAATGGCACACCTTTGCCTTTGGTACCTAACTTTGTCGGAATTTGAGTTTGGTGTGGGTCCCAATCAACTTTTGTAATAAATCTCTCTAGATCATTTTCCAAACACGTTACGAGCGTTTCGGAGAAATAAGGCTGACTTATCTGACTGCCATGATAACTATGGATTTACATAAAATGGAAACAAATTTAATTAATACAATAATGATTAATTTGAAAAATGAATAGGGTCATTTACATGGATTCATTTGTTCAATACAATAATGGTTAGTTTGAAGGTTTAAGGAAACGATTATTGGGGTTTACATGAGAGATAGATTTTGGATGATTTACCGGTAAACAATGAAGGGAGCTATGCTTATACTTTGGATTTAATTTTGTGTAAACAGGTGGTCATATGAGAAAATAACAGTAGCTCAGTGTATGATTTGAGATTAGCAATGAAAGAAGATAGCAATGGTATTAAGAGTGGAACCTAAAACCTCGTGAATGAAAATCAACAACTCTCATTTCTCAAACATGGAGTATGTAGAAGATAGGGCGCACTTAGTGAACAAAACGGAGGATAGAATTTTATTAGACATTTCACATTTTTAACTCTAAATTGGATGGTCAACACGGTCAATCAACGCCAATTTGTTGACTTGGCACCAAACTCAGATATTGACAAAGTTAGGCACCAAACGCGAAAGTGTACCATTTTATAGGCACCAAACTCAAAATATCCCTTCTAATAATAAACTTACAATCTTTAAAAAGGTCATAGATTACCCAAAATAAAACACGGAAAGAAGGAGATAAGGTTTGCAACCGTTAATAACTTTTCAACGATTATGGGATCTTCTTTAAGCTAGATAATCAATGAAAAATTTGAATAAAATACCATAAACACAAATGACTCAAGGAAATCCGCAGGCTTCGTTAGATGTCGGAACTCTATGATCAAGACCAAATCAGGAAACACAAAGACTCCCCTTTAATAGAAAATTTTCAGAAAAAATATTTCCTGCACAAATTACATGTCTAGAGGCTTGAGAGTCGAAAAAAGCTTGCATTTTGGATGCATTGACTCAAGGAAGTCCAGTGACTTCGTTAGAAGTCGAAATCCTTTTTTTAAAACCAAACTATAAACTAGATAAATTCATTTTTATTATAAAATTTTCTAAAAAATGATTGCGGTAAAAAATAATACATTTAAAAGCTCTACATGTTATCCAAATTGCATTTCTACGTATGTTGATTCCAAACATAAAGAGGGAAGTCATCCTTTACATTGAAAATAGGATGAAACACCAATTCCTAAGCGTCCAAATCCTAAAAATTTTCCAGTATACTGTGGGGAACTGAAAGACAGAGGTAACAGAAAAAGAATGAGGTCATTCCCACTTCGTATGAAGAAGTTATGAACAAAATAGTCGAAAAAGAGATTACACAAACCCTTGGGGGACAAAGAGAGTTATATAAGTAGACAATATTTATAATAAGAGTTATTTTAGGTTTGGTGCCTATAAAATGGCACACCTTTACCTTTGGTACCTAACTTTGTCGGAATTTGAGTTTGGTGTAGGTCCCAATCAAGCAGTTGACTTAACGAATGAGTGGTGGACCGTTCACAAGCTGTGTTGGAGCACAACTTGTTGCTCGGCCCCCACCAACTTTTTTAAATAAATACGTGTATTTGTGAATAATTGTTTAAACAATCATTATTTAGTTTAACTAGTTCACTAACACGGACAACGGTAGGGAAATCTCTCTAGATTTTCCAAACACGTTACAAGCGTTCCGGAGAAATAAGGCTGACTTATCTGACTGCCATGATAACTATGGATTTGCATAAAATGGAAACAAATTTAATTAATACAATAATGATTAATTTTAAAAATTAATAGGGTCATTTACATGGATTCATTTGTTCAATACAATAATGGTTAGTTTGAAGGTTTAAGGAAACGATTATTGGGGTTTACATGAGAGATAGATTTTGGATGATTTACCGGTAAACAATGAAGGGAGATATGCTTATACTTTGGATTTAATTTTGTGTAAACAGGTGGTCATATGAGAAAATAACAGTAGCTCAGTGTATGATTTGAGATTAGCAATGAAAGAAGATGGCAATGGTATTAAGAGTGGAACCTAAAACCTCGTGAATGAAAATCAACAACTCTCATTTCTCAAACATGGAGTATGTAGAAGATAGGGCGCAGTTAGTGAACAAAACGGAAGTTAGAATTTTATTAGACATTTCACATTTTTAACTCTAAATTGGATGGTCAACACGGTCAATCAACGCCAATTTGTTGACTTGGCACCAAACTCAGATATTGACAAAGTTAGGCACCAAACGCGAAAGTGTACCATTTTATAGGCACCAAACTCAAAATATCCCTTCTAATAATAAACTTATAATCTTTTAAAAAGGTCATAGATTACCTATAATAAAACACGGAAAGAAGGAGATAATTTTTGCAACCGTTAATAACTTCTCAATGATTATGGGATCTTCTTTAAGCTAGATAATCAATGAAAAATTTGAATAAAATACCATAAACACAAATGACTCAAGGAAATCTGCAGGCTTCGTTAGATGTCGGAACTCTATGATCAAGACCAAATCAGGAAACACAAAGACTCCCCTTTAATAGAAAATTTTCAGAAAAAATATTTCCTGCACAAATTACATGTCTAGAGGCTTGAGAGTCGAAAAAAGCTTGCATTTTGGATGCATTGACTCAAGGAAGTCCAGTGACTTCGTTAGAAGTCGAAATCCTTTTTTTAAAACCAAACTATAAACTAGATAAACTCATTTTTATTATAAAATTTTCTAAAAAATGATTTCGGTAAAAAATAATACATTTAAAGGCTCTACATGTTATCCAAATTGCATTTCTACGTATGTTGATTCCAAACATAAAGAGGGAAGTCATCCTTTACATTGAAAATTGTCTTTGTGAAACACCAATTCCTAAGCGTCCAAATCCTAAAAATTTTCCAGTATACTGTGGGGAACTGAAAGACAGAGGTAACAGAAAAAGAATGACGTCATTCCCACTTCGTATGAAGAAGTTATGAACAAAATAGTCGAAAAAGAGATTACACAAACCCTTGGGGGACAAAGAGAGTTATATAAGTAGACAATATTTATAATAAGGGTTATTTTAGGTTTGGTGCCTATAAAATGGCACACCTTTGCCTTTGGTACCTAACTTTGTCGGAATTTGAGTTTGGTGTAGGTCCCAATCAAGCAGTTGACTTAACGGATGACTGGTGGACCGTTCACAAGCTGTGTTGGAGCACAACATGTTGCTCGCCCCCCGCCAACTTTTGTAAATAAATACGTGTCTTTGTGAATAATTGTTTAAACAATCATTATTTAGTTTAACTAGTTCACTAACACGGACAACGGTAGGGAAATCTCTCTAGATTTTCCAAACACGTTACAAGCGTTCCGGAGAAATAAGGCTGACTTATCTGACTGCCATGATAACTATGGATTTGCATAAAATGGAAACAAATTTAATTAATAAAATAATGATTAATTTTAAAAATGAATAGGGTCATTTACATGGATTCATTTGTTCAATACAATAATGGTTAGTTTGAAGGTTTAAGGAAACGATTATTGGGGTTTACATGAGAGATAGATTTTGGATGATTTACCGGTAAACAATGAATGGAGCTATACTTATACTTTGGATTTAATTTTGTGTAAACAGGTGGTCATATGAGAAAATAATAGTAGCTCAGTGTATGATTTGAGATTAGCAATGAAAGAAGATGGCAATGGTATTAAGAGTGGAACCTAAAACCTCGTGAATGAAAATCAACAACTCTCATTTCTCAAACATGGAGTATGTAGAAGATAGGGCGCAGTTAGTGAACAAAACGGAAGTTAGAATTTTATTAGACATTTCACATTTTTAACTCTAAATTGGATGGTCAACACGGTCAATCAACGCCAATTTGTTGACTTGGCACCAAACTCAGATATTGACAAACTTAGGCACCAAACGCGAAAGTGTACCATTTTATAGGCACCAAACTCAAAATATCCCTTCTAATAATAAACTTATAATCTTTTAAAAAGGTCATAGATTACCTATAATAAAACACGGAAAGAAGGAGATAAGTTTTGCAACCGTTAATAACTTCTCAATGATTATGGGATCTTCTTTAAGCTAGATAATCAATGAAAAATTTGAATAAAATACCATAAACACAAATGACTCAAGGAAATCCGCAGGCTTCGTTAGATGTCGGAACTCTATGATCAAGACCAAATCAGGAAACACAAAGACTCCCCTTTAATAGAAAATTTCCAGAAAAAATATTTCCTGCACAAATTACATGTCTAGAGACTTGAGAGTCGAAAAAAGCTTGCATTTTGGATGCATTGACTCAAGGAAGTCCAGTGACTTCGTTAGAAGTCGAAATCCTTTTTTTAAAACCAAACTATAAACTAGATAAACTCATTTTTATTATAAAATTTTCTAAAAAATGATTGCGGTAAAAAATAATACATTTAAAGGCTCTACATGTTATCCAAATTGCATTTCTACGTATGTTGATTCCAAATATAAAGAGGGAAGTCATCCTTTACATTGAAAATAAGGATGAAACACCAATTCCTAAGCGTCCAAATCCTAAAAATTTTCCAGTATACTGTGGGGAACTGAAAAAAAGAGGTAACAGAAAAAGAATGAGGTCATTCCCACTTCGTATGAAGAAGTTATGAACAAAATAGTCGAAAAAGAGATTACACAAACCCTTGGGGGACAAAGAGAGTTATATAAGTAGACAATATTTATAATAAGGGTTATTTTAGGTTTGGTGCCTATAAAATGGCACACCTTTGCCTTTGGTACCTAACTTTGTCGGAATTTGAGTTTGGTGTAGGTCCCAATCAAGCAGTTGACTTAACGGATGACTGGTGGACCGTTCACAAGCTGTGTTGGAGCACAACTTGTTGCTCGGCCCCCGCCAACTTTTGTAAATAAATACGTGTCTTTGTGAATAATTGTTTAAACAATCATTATTTAGTTTAACTAGTTCACTAACACGGACAACGGTAGGGAAATCTCTCTAGATTTTCCAAACACGTTACAAGCGTTCCGGAGAAATAAGGCTGACTTATCTGACTGCCATGATAACTATGGATTTGCATAAAATGGAAACAAATTTAATTAATACAATAATGATTAATTTTAAAAATGAATAGGGTCATTTACATGGATTCATTTGTTCAATACAATAATGGTTAGTTTGAAGGTTTAAGGAAACGATTATTGGGGTTTACATGAGAGATAGATTTTGGATGATTTACCGGTAAACAATGAAGGGAGCTATGCTTATACTTTGTATTTAATTTTGTGTAAACAGGTGGTCATATGAGAAAATAACAGTAGCTCAGTGTATGATTTGAGATTAGCAATGAAAGAAGATGGCAATGGTATTAAGAGTGGAACCTAAAACCTCGTGAATGAAAATCAACAACTCTCATTTCTCAAACATGGAGTATGTAGAAGATAGGGTGCAGTTAGTGAATAAAACGGAAGTTAGAATTTTATTAGACATTTCACATTTTTAACTCTAAATTGGATGGTCAACACGGTCAATCAACGCCAATTTGTTGACTTGGCACCAAACTCAGATATTGACAAAGTTAGGCACCAAACGCGAAAGTGTACCATTTTATAGGCACCAAACTCAAAATATCCCTTTTAATAATAAACTTATAATCTTTTAAAAAGGTCATAGATTACCTATAATAAAACACGGAAAGAAGGAGATAAGTTTTGCAACCGTTAATAACTTCTCAATGATTATGGGATCTTCTTTAAGCTAGATAATCAATGAAAAATTTGAATAAAATACCATAAACACAAATGACTCAAGGAAATCCGCAGGCTTCGTTAGATGTCGGAACTCTATGATCAAGACCAAATCAGGAAACACAAAGACTCCCCTTTAATAGAAAATTTTCAGAAAAAATATTTCCTGCACAAATTACATGTCTAGAGGCTTGAGAGTCGAAAAAAGCTTGCATTTTGGATGCATTGACTCAAGGAAGTCCAGTGACTTCGTTAGGAGTCGAAATCCTTTTTTTAAAACCAAACTATAAACTAGATAAACTCATTTTTATTATAAAATTTTCTAAAAAAGGATTGCGGTAAAAAATAATACATTTAAAGGCTCTACATGTTATCCAAATTGCATTTCTACGTATGTTGATTCCAAACATAAAGAGGGAAGTCATCCTTTACATTGAAAATAAGGATGAAACACCAATTCCTAAGCGTCCAAATCCTAAAAATTTTCCAGTATACTGTGGGGAACTGAAAGACAGAGGTAACAGAAAAAGAATGAGGTCATTCCCACTTCGTATGAAGAAGTTATGAACAAAATAGTCGAAAAAGAGATTGCACAAACCCTTGGGGGACAAAGAGAGTTATATAAGTAGACAATATTTATAATAAGGGTTATTTTAGGTTTGGTGCCTATAAAATGGCACACCTTTTCCTTTGGTACCTAACTTTGTCGGAATTTGAGTTTGGTGTAGGTCCCAATCAAGAAGTTGACTTAACGAATGACTGGTGGACCGTTCACAAGATGTGTTGGAGCACAACTTGTTGCTCGGCCCCACCAACTTTTGTAAATAAATACGTGTCTTTGTGAATAATTGTTTAAACAATCATTATCTAGTTTAACTAGTTCACTAACACGTACAACGGTAGGGAAATCTCTCTAGATTTTCCAAACACGTTACAAGCGTTCCGGAGAAATAAGGCTGACTTATCTGACTGCCATGATAACTATGGATTTGCATAAAATGGAAACAAATTTAATTAATACAATAATGATTAATTTTAAAAATGAATAGGGTCATTTACATGGATTCATTTGTTCAATACAATAATGGTTAGTTTGAAGGTTTAAGGAAACGATTATTGGGGTTTACATGAGAGATAGATTTTGGATGATTTACCGGTAAACAATGAAGGGAGCTATGCTTATACTTTGGATTTAATTTTGTGTAAACAGGTGGTCATATGAGAAAATAACAGTAGCTCAGTGTATGATTTGAGATTAGCAATGAAAGAAGATGGCAATGGTATTAAGGGTGGAACCTAAAACCTCGTGAATGCAAATCAACAACTCTCATTTCTCAAACATGGAGTATGTAGAAGATAGGGCGCAGTTAGTGAACAAAACGGAAGTTAGAATTTTATTAGACATTTCACATTTTTAACTCTAAATTGGATGGTCAACACGGTCAATCAACGCCAATTTGTTGACTTGGCACCAAACTCAGATATTGACAAAGTTAGGCACCAAACGCGAAAGTGTACCATTTTATAGGCACCAAACTCAAAATATCCCTTCTAATAATAAACTTATAATCTTTTAAAAAGGTCATAGATTACCTATAATAAAACACGGAAAGAAGGAGATAAGTTTTGCAACCGTTAATAACTTCTCAATGATTATGGGATCTTCTTTAAGCTAGATAATCAATGAAAAATTTGAATAAAATACCATAAACACAAATGACTCAAGGAAATCCGCAGGCTTCGTTAGATGTCGGAACTCTATGATCAAGACCAAATCAGGAAACACAAAGACTCCCCTTTAATAGAAAATTTTCAGAAAAAATATTTCCTGCACAAATTACATGTCTAGAGGCTTGAGAGTCGAAAAAAGCTTGTATTATGGATGCATTGACTCAAGGAAGTCCAGTGACTTCGTTAGAAGTCGAAATCCTTTTTTTAAAACCAAACTATAAACTAGATAAACTCATTTTTATTATAAAATTTTTTAAAAAATGATTGCGGTAAAAAATAATACATTTAAAGGCTCTACATGTTATCCAAATTGCATTTCTACGTATGTTGATTCCAAACATAAAGAGGGAAGTCATCCTTTACATTGAAAATAAGGATGAAACACCAATTCCTAAGCGTCCAAATCCTAAAAATTTTCCAGTATACTGTGGGGAACTGAAAGACAGAGGTAACAGAAAAAGAATGAGGTCATTCCCACGTCGTATGAAGAAGTTATGAAAAAAATAGTCGAAAAAGAGATTACACAAACCCTTGGGGGACAAAGAGAGTTATATAAGTAGACAATATTTATAATAAGGGTTATTTTAGGTTTGGTGCCTATAAAATGGCACACCTTTGCCTTTGGTATCTAACTTTGTCGGAATTTGAGTTTGGTGTGGGTCCCAATCAACTTTTGTAATAAATCTCTCTAGATCATTTTCAAAACACGTTACGAGCGTTCCGGAGAAATAAGGCTGACTTATCTGACTGCCATGATAACTATGGATTTGCATAAAATGGAAACAAATTTAATTAATACAATAATGATTAATTTGAAAAATGAATAGGGTCATTTACATGGATTCATTTGTTCAATACAATAATGGTTAGTTTGAAGGTTTAAGGAAACGATTATTGGGGTTTACATGAGAGATAGATTTTGGATGATTTACCGGTAAACAATGAAGGGAGATATGCTTATACTTTGGATTTAATTTTGTGTAAACAGGTGTTCATATGAGAAAATAACAGTAGCTCAGTGTATGATTTGAGATTAGCAATGAAAGAAGATGGCAATGGTATTAAGAGTGGAACCTAAAACCTCGTGAATGAAAATCAACAACTCTCATTTCTCAAACATGGAGTATGTAGAAGATAGGGCGCAGTTAGTGAACAAAACGGAAGTTAGAATTTTATTAGACATTTCACATTTTTAACTCTAAATTGGATGGTCAACACGGTCAATCAACGCCAATTTGTTGACTTGGCACCAAACTCAGATATTGACAAAGTTAGGCACCAAACGCGAAAGTGTACCATTTTATAGGCACCAAACTCAAAATATCCCTTCTAATAATAAACTTATAATCTTTTAAAAAGGTCATAGATTACCTATAATAAAACACGGAAAGAAGGAGATAAGTTTTGCAACCGTTAATAACTTCTCAATGATTATGGGATCTTCTTTAAGCTAGATAATCAATGAAAAATTTGAATAAAATACCATAAACACAAATGACTCAAGGAAGTCCGCAGGCTTCGTTAGATGTCGGAACTCTATGATCAAGACCAAATCAGGAAACACAAAGACTCCCCTTTGATAGAAAATTTTCAGAAAAAATATTTCCTGCACAAATTACATGTCTAGAGGCTTGAGAGTCGAAAAAAGCTTGCATTTTGGATGCATTGACTCAAGGAAGTCCAGTGACTTTGTTAGAAGTCGAAATCCTTTTTTAAAACCAAACTATAAACTAGATAAACTCATTTTTATTATAAAATTTTCTAAAAAATGATTGCGGTAAAAAATAATACATTTAAAGGCTCTACGTGTTATCCAAATTGCATTTCTACGTATGTTGATTCCAAACATAAAGAGGGAAGTCATCCTTTACATTGAAAATAAGGATGAAACACCAATTCCTAAGCGTCCAAATCCTAAAAAATTTCCTGTATACTGTGGGGAACTGAAAGACAGAGGTAACAGAAAGAGAATGAGGTCATTCCCACTTCGTATGAAGAAGTTATGAACAAAATAGTCGAAAAAGAGATTACACAAACCCTTGGGGGACAAAGAGAGTTTTATAAGTAGACAATATTTATAATAAGGGTTATTTTAGGTTTGGTGCCTATAAAATGGCACACCTTTGCCTTTGGTACCTAACTTTGCCGGAATTTGAGTTTGGTGTGGGTCCCAATCAACTTTTGTAATAAATCTCTCTAGATCATTTTCCAAACACGTTACGAGCGTTCCGGAGAAATAAGGCTAACTTATCTGACTGCCATGATAACTATGGATTTACATAAAATGGAAACAAATTTAATTAATACAATAATGATTAATTTGAAAAATGAATAGGGTCATTTACATGGATTCATTTGTTCAATACAATAATGGTTAGTTTGAAGGTTTAAGGAAACGATTATTGGGGTTTACATGAGAGATAGATTTTGGATGATTTACCGGTAAACAATGAAGGGAGCTATGCTTATACTTTGGATTTAATTTTGTGTAAACAGGTGGTCATATGAGAAAATAACAGTAGCTCAGTGTATGATTTGAGATTAGCAATGAAAGAAGATAGCAATGGTATTAAGAGTGGAACCTAAAACCTCGTGAATGAAAATCAACAACTCTCATTTCTCAAACATGGAGTATGTAGAAGATAGGGCGCACTTAGTGAATAAAACGGAGGTTAGAATTTTATTAGACATTTCACATTTTTAACTCTAAATTGGATGGTCAACACGGTCAATCAACGCCAATTTGTTGACTTGGCACCAAACTCAGATATTGACAAAGTTAGGCACCAAACGCGAAAGTGTACCATTTTATAGGCACCAAACTCAAAATATACCTTCTAATAATAAACTTACAATCTTTTAAAAAGGTCATAGATTACCTATAATAAAACACGGAAAGAAGGATATAAGGTTTGCAACCGTTAATAACTTCTCAACGATTATGGGATCTTCTTTAAGCTAGATAATCATTGAAAAATTTGAATAAAATACCATAACACAAATGACTCAAGGAAATCCGCAGGCTTCGTTAGATGTCGGAACTCTATGATCAAGACCAAATCAGGAAACAGAAAGACTCCCCTTTGATAGAAAATTTTCAGAAAAAATATTTCCTGCATAAATTACATGTCTAGAGGCTTGAGAGTCGAAAAAAGCTTGCATTTTGGATGCATTGACACAAGGAAGTCCAGTGACTTCGTTAGAAGTCGAAATCCTTTTTTTAAAACCAAACTATAAACTAGATAAACTCATTTTTATTATAAAATTTTCTAAAAAATGATCGCGGTAAAAAATAATACATATAAAGGCTCTACATGTTATCCAAATTGCATTTCTACGTATGTTGATTCCAAACATAAAGAGGGAAGTCATCCTTTACATTGAAAATAAGGATGAAACACCAATTCCTAAGCGTCCAAATCCTAAAAATTTTCCAGTATACTGTGGGGAACTGAAAGACAGAGGTAACAGAAAAAGAATGAGGTCATTCCCACTTCGTATGAAGAAGTTATGAACAAAATAGTCGAAAAAGAGATTACACAAACCCTTGGGGGACAAAGAGAGTTATATAAGTAGACAATATTTATAATAAGGGTTATTTTAGGTTTGGTGCCTATAAAATGGCTCACCTTTGCCTTTGGTACCTAACTTTGTCGGAATTTGAGTTTGGTGTGGGTCCCAATCAACTTTTGTAATAAATCTCTCTAGATCATTTTCCAAACACGTTACGAGCGTTCCGGAGAAATAAGGCTGACTTATCTGACTGCCATGATAACTATGGATTTACATAAAATGGAAACAAATTTAATTAATACAATAATGATTAATTTGAAAAATGAATAGGGTCATTTACATGGATTCATTTGTTCAATACAATAATGGTTAGTTTGAAGGTTTAAGGAGACGATTATTGGGGTTTACATGAGAGATAGATTTTGGATGATTTACCGGTAAACAATGAAGGGAGCTATGCTTATACTTTGGATTTAATTTTGTGTAAACAGGTGGTCATATGAGAAAATAACAGTAGCTCAGTGTATGATTTGAGATTAGCAATGAAAGAAGATAGCAATGGTATTAAGAGTGGAACCTAAAACCTCGTGAATGAAAATCAAGAACTCTCATTTCTCAAACATGGAGTAGGTAGAAGATAGGGCGCACTTAGTGAATAAAACGGAGGTTAGAATTTTATTAGACATTTCACATTTTTAACTCTAAATTGGATGGTCAACACGGTCAATCAACGCCAATTTGTTGACTTGGCACCAAACTCAGATATTGACAAAGTTAGGCACCAAACGCGAAAGTGTACAATTTTATAGGCACCAAACTCAAAATATCCCTTCTAATAATAAACTTATAATCTTTTAAAAAGGTCATAGATTACCTATAATAAAACACGGAAAGAAGGAGATAAGGTTTGCAACCGTTAATAACTTCTCAACGATTATGGGATCTTCTTTAAGCTAGATAATCAATGAAAAATTTGAATAAAATACCATAAACACAAATGACTCAAGGAAATCCGCAGGCTTCGTTAGATGTCGGAACTCTATGATCAAGACCAAATCAGGAAACAGAAACACTCCCCTTTGATGGAAAATTTTCAGAAAAAATATCTCCTGCATAAATTACATGTCTAGAGGCTTGAGAGTCGAAAAAAGCTTGCATTTTGGATGCATTGACTCAAGGAAGTCCTGTGACTTCGTTAGAAGTCGAAATCCTTTTTTTAAAACCAAACTATAAACTAGATAAACTCATTTTTATTATAAAATTTTCTAAAAAATGATTGCGGTAAAAAATAATACATTTAAAGGCTCTACATGTTATCCGAATTGCATTTCTACGTATGTTGATTCCAAACATAAAGAGGGAAGTCATCCTTTACATTGAAAATAAGGATGAAACACCAATTCCTAAGCGTCCAATTCCTAAAAAATTTCCAGTATAATGTGGGGAACTGAAAGACAGAGGTAACAGAAAAAGAATGAGGTCATTCCCACTTCGTATGAAGAAGTTATGAACAAAATAGTCGAAAAAGAGATTACACAAACCCTTGGGGGACAAAGAGAGTTATATAAGTAGACAATATTTATAATAAGGGTTATTTTAGGTTTGGTGCCTATAAAATGGCACACCTTTGCCTTTGGTACCTAACTTTGTCGGAATTTGAGTTTGGTGTGGGTCCCAATCAACTTTTGTAATAAATCTCTCTAGATCATTTTCCAAACACGTTACGAGCGTTCCGGAAAAATAAGGCTGACTTATCTGACTGCCATGATAACTATGGATTTACATAAAATGGAAACAAATTTAATTAATACAATAATGATTAATTTGAAAAATGAATAGGGTCATTTACATGGATTCATTTGTTCAATACAATAATGGTTAGTTTGAAGGTTTAAGGAAACGATTATTGGGGTTTACATGAGAGATAGATTTTGGATGATTTACCGGTAAACAATGAAGGGAGCTATGCTTATACTTTGGGTTTAATTTTGTGTAAACAGGTGGTCATATGAGAAAATAACAACAGATCAGTGTATGATTAGAGATTAGCAATGAAAGAAGATGGCAATGGTATTAAGAGTGGAACCTAAAACCACATGAATGAAAATCAACAACTCTCATTTCTCAAACATGGAGTATGTAGAAGATAGGGCGCAGTTAGTGAATAAAACGGAAGTTAGAATTTTATTAGACATTTCACATTTTTAACTCTAAATTGGATGGTCAACACGGTCAATCAACGCCAATTTGTTGACTTGGCACCAAACTCAGATATTGACAAAGTTAGGCACCAAACGCGAAAGTGTACCATTTTATAGGCACCAAATTCAAAATATCCCTTCTAATAATAAACTTATAATCTTTTAAAAAGGTCATAGATTACCTATAATAAAACACGGAAAGAAGGAGATAAGTTTTGCAACCGTTAATAACTTCTCAATGATTATGGGATCTTCTTTAAGCTAGATAATCAATGAAAAATTTGAATAAAATACCATAAACACAAATGACTCAAGGAAATCCGCAGGCTTCGTTAGATGTCGGAACTCTATGATCAAGACCAAATCAGGAAACACAAAGACTCCCCTTTAATAGAAAATTATCAGAAAAAATATTTCCTGCACAAATTACATGTCTAGAGGCTTGAGAGTCGAAAAAAGCTTGCATTTTGGATGCATTGACTCAAGGAAGTCCAGTGACTTCGTTAGAAGACGAAATCCTTCTTTTGAAACAAAACTATAAACTAGATAAACTCATTTTTATTATAAAATTTTCTAAAAAATGATTGCGGTAAAAAATAATACATTTAAAGGCTCTACATGTTATCCAAATTGCATTTCTACGTATGTTGATTCCAAACATAAAGAGGGAAGGCATCCTTTACATTGAAAACAAGGATGAAACACCAATTCTTAAGCGTCCAAATCCTAAAAATTTTCCTGTATACTGTGGGGAACTGAAAGACAGAGGTAACAGAAAGAGAATGAGGTCATTCCCACTTCGTATGAAGAAGTTATGAACAAAATAGTCGAAAAAGAGATTACACAAACCCTTGGGGGAGAAAGAGAGTTATATAAGTAGACAATATTTATAATAAGGGTTATTTTAGGTTTGGTTCCTATAAAATGGCACACCTTTGCCTTTGGTACCTAACTTTGTCGGAATTTGAGTTTGGTGTGGGTCCCAATCAACTTTTGTAATAAATCTCTCTAGATCATTTTCCAAACACGTTACGAGCGTTCCGGAGAAATAAGGCTGACTTATCTGACTGCCATGATAACTATGGATTTACATAAAATGGAAACAAATTTAATTAATACAATAATGATTAATTTGAAAAATGAATAGGGTCATTTACATGGATTCATTTGTTCAATACAATAATGGTTAGTTTGAAGGTTTAAGGAAACGATTATTGGGGTTTACATGAGAGATAGATTTTGGATGATTTACCGGTAAACAATGAAGGGAGCTATGCTTATACTTTGGATTTAATTTTGTGTAAACAGGTGGTCATATGAGAAAATAACAGTAGCTCAGTGTATGATTTGAGATTAGCAATGAAAGAACATAGTAATGGTATTAAGAGTGGAACCTAAAACATCGTGAATGAAAATCAACAACTCTCATTTCTCAAACATGGAGTATGTAGAAGATAGGGCGCACTTAGTGAATAAAACGGAGGTTAGAATTTTATTAGACATTTCACATTTTTAACTCTAAATTGGATGGTCAACACGGTCAATCAACGCCAATTTGTTGACTTGGCACCAAACTCAGATATTGACAAAGTTAGGCACCAAACGCGAAAGTGTACCATTTTATAGGCACCAAACTCAAAATATCCCTTCTAATAATAAACTTACAATCTTTTAAAAAGGTCATAGATTACCTATAATAAAACACGGAAAGAAGGAGATAAGGTTTGCAACCGTTAATAACTTCTCAACGATTCTGGGATCTTCTTTAAGCTAGATAATCATTGAAAAATTTGAATAAAATACCATAAACACAAATGACTCAAGGAAATCCGCAGGCTTCGTTAGATGTCGGAACTCTATGATCAAGACTAAATCAGGAAACAGAAAGACTCCCCTTTGATAGAAAATTTTCAGAAAAAATATCTCCTGCATAAATTACATGTCTAGAGGCTTGAGAGTCGAAAAAAGCTTGCATTTTGGATGCATTGACTCAAGGAAGTCCTGTGACTTCGTTAGAAGTCGAAATCCTTTTTTTAAAACCAAACTATAAACTAGATAAACTCATTTTTATTATAAAATTTTCTAAAAAATGATTGCGGTAAAAAATAATACATTTAAAGGCTCTACGTGTTATCCAAATTGCGTTTCTACGTATGTTGATTCCAAACATAAAGAGGGAAGTCATCCTTTACATTGAAAATAAGGATGAAACACCAATTCCTAAGCGCCCAAATCCTAAAAATTTTCCTGTATACTGTGGGGAACTGAAAGACAGAGGTAACAGAAAGAGAATGAGGCCATTCCCACTTCGTATGAAGAAGTTATGAACAAAATAGTCGAAAAAGAGATTACACAAACCCTTGGGGGACAAAGAGAGTTATATAAGTAGACAATATTTATAATAAGGGTTATTTTAGGTTTGGTGCCTATAAAATGGCACACCTTTGCCTTTGGTACCTAACTTTGTCGGAATTTGAGTTTGGTGTGGGTCCCAATCAACTTTTGTAATAAATCTCTCTAGGCCATTTTCCAAACAGGTTACGAGCGTTCCGGAGAAATAAGGCTGACTTATATGACTGCCATGATAACTATGGATTTACATAAAATGGAAACAAATTTAATTAATACAATAATGATTAATTTGAAAAATGAATAGGGTCATTTACATGGATTCATTTGTTCAATACAATAATGGTTAGTTTGAAGGTTTAAGGAAACGATTATTGGGGTTTACATGAGAGATAGATTTTGGATGATTTACCGGTAAACAATGAAGGGAGCTATGCTTATACTTTGGATTTAATTTTGTGTAAACAGGTGGTCATATGAGAAAATAACAGTAGCTCAGTGTATGATTTGAGATTAGCAATGAAATAAGATAGTAATGGTATTAAGAGTGGAACCTAAAACATCGTGAATGAAAATCAACAACTCTCATTTCTCAAACATGGAGTATGTAGAAGATAGGGCGCACTTAGTGAATAAAACGGAGGTTAGAATTTTATTAGACATTTCACATTTTTAACTCTAAATTGGATGGTCAACACGGTCAATCAACGCCAATTTGTTGACTTGGCACCAAACTCAGATATTGACAAAGTTAGGCACCAAACGCGAAAGTGTACCATTTTATAGGCACCAAACTCAAAATATCCCTTCTAATAATAAACTTATAATCTTTTAAAAAGGTCATAGATTACCTATAATAAAACACGGAAAGAAGGAGATAAGTTAATAACTTCTCAACGATTATGGGATCTTCTTTAAGCTAGATAATCAATGAAAAATTTGAATAAAATACCATAAACACAAATGACTCAAGGAAATCCGCAGGCTTCGTTAGATGTCGGAACTCTATGATCAAGACCAAATCAGAAAACAGAAAGACTCCCCTTTGATAGAAAATTTTCAGAAAAAATATTTCCTGCATAAATTACATGTCTAGAGGCTTGAGAGTCGAAAAAAGCTTGCATTTTGGATGCATTGACTCAAGCAAGTCCTGTGACTTCGTTAGAAGTCGAAATCCTTTTTTTAAAACCAAACTATAAACTAGATAAACTCATTTTTATTATAAAATTTTCTAAAAAATGATTGCGGTAAAAAATAATACATTTAAAGGTTGTACATGTTATCCAAATTGCATTTCTACGTATGTTGATTCCAAACATAAAGAGGGAAGTCATCCTTTACATTGAAAATAAGGATGAAACACCAATTCCTAAGCGTCCAAATCCTAAAACTTTTCCTGTATACTGTGGGGAACTGAAAGACAGAGGTAACAGAAAGAGAATGAGGTCATTCCCACTTCGTATGAAGAAGTTATGAACAAAATAGTCGAAAAAGAGATTACACAAACCCTTGGGGGACAAAGAGAGTTATATAAGTAGACAATATTTATAATAAGGGTTATTTTAGGTTTGGTGCCTATAAAATGGCACACCTTTGCCTTTGGTACCTAACTTTGTCTGAATTTGAGTTTGGTGTAGGTCCCAATCAAGCAGTTGACTTAACGGATGACTGGTGGACCGTTCACAAGCTGTGTTGGAGCACAACTTGTTGCTCGGACCCCGCCAACTTTTGTAAATAAATACGTGTCTTTGTGAATAATTGTTTGAACAATCATTATTTAGTTTAACTAGTTCACTAACACGGACAACGGTAGGGAAATCTCTCTAGATTTTCCAAACACGTTACAAGCGTTCCGGAGAAATAAGGCTAACTTATCTGACTGCCATGATAACTATGGATTTGCATAAAATGGAAACAAATTTAATTAATACAATAATGATTAATTTTAAAAATGAATAGGGTCATTTACATGGATTCATTTGTTCAATACAATAAAGGTTAGTTTGAAGGTTTAAGGAAACGATTATTGGGGTTTACATGAGAGATAGATTTTGGATGATTTACCGGTAAACAATGAAGGGAGCTATGCTTATACTTTGGATTTAATTTTGTGTAAACAGGTGGTCATATGAGAAAATAACAGTAGCTCAGTGTATGATTTGAGATTAGCAATGAAAGAAGATAGCAATGGTATTAAGAGTGGAACCTAAAACCTCGTGAATGAAAATCAACAACTCTCATTTCTCAAACATGGAGTATGTAGAAGATAGGGCGCACTTAGTGAATAAAACGGAGGTTAGAATTTTATTAGACATTTCACATTTTTAACTCTAAATTGGATGGTCAACACGGTCAATCAACGCCAATTTGTTGACTTGGCACCAAACTCAGATATTGACAAAGTTAGGCACCAAACGCGAAAGTGTACCATTTTATAGGCACCAAACTCAAAATATCCCTTCTAATAATAAACTTACAATCTTTTAAAAAGGTCATAGATTACCTATAATAAAACACGGAAAGAAGGATATAAGGTTTGCAACCGTTAATAACTTCTCAACGATTATGGGATCTTCTTTAAGCTAGATAATCATTGAAAAATTTGAATAAAATACCATAAACACAAATGACTCAAGGAAATCCGCAGGCTTCGTTAGATGTCGGAACTCTATGATCAAGACCAAATCAGGAAACACAAAGACTCCCCTTTCATAGAAAATTTTCAGAAAAAATATTTCCTGCACAAATTACATGTCTAGAGGCTTAAGAGTCGAAAAAAGCTTGCATTTTGGATGCATTGACTCAAGGAAGTCCAGTGACTTCGTTAGAAGTCGAAATCCTTTTTTTAAAACCAAACTATAAACTAGATAAAATCATTTTTATTATAAAATTTTCTAGAAAATGATTGCGGTAAAAAATAATACATTTAAAGGCTCTACATGTTATCCAAATTGCATTTCTACGTATGTTGATTCCAAACATAAAGAGGGAAGTCATCCTTTACATTGAAAATAAGGATGAAACACCAATTCCTAAGCGTCCAAATCCTAAAAATTTTCCAGTATACTGTGGGGAACTGAAAGACAGAGGTAACAGAAAAAGAATGAGGTCATTCCCACTTCGTATGAAGAAGTTATGAACAAAATAGTCGAAAAAGAGATTACACAAACCCTTGGGGGACAAAGAGAGTTATATAAGTAGACAATATTTATAATAAGGGTTATTTTAGGTTTGGTTCCTATAAAATGGCACACCTTTGCCTTTGGTACCTAACTTTGTCGGAATTTGAGTTTGGTGTGGGTCCCAATCAAGCAGTTGACTTAACGGATGACTGGTGGACCGTTCACAAGCTGTGTTGGAGCACAACTTGTTGCTCGGCCCCCGCCAACTTTTGTAAATAAATATGTGTCTTTGTGAATAATTGTTTAAACAATCATTATCTAGTTTAACTAGTTCACTAACACGGACAACGGTAGGGAAATCTCTCTAGATTTTCCAAACACATTACAAGCGTTCCGGAGAAATAAGGCTAACTTATCTGACTGCCATGATAACTATGGATTTGCATAAAATGGAAACAAATTTAATTAATACAATAATGATTAATTTTAAAAATGAATAGGGTCATTTACATGGATTCATTTGTTCAATACAATAATGGTTAGTTTGAAGGTTTAAGGAAACGATTATTGGGGTTTACATGAGAGATAGATTTTCGATGATTTACCGGTAAACAATGAAGGGAGCTATGCTTATACTTTGGATTTAATTTTGTGTAAACAGGTGTTCATATGAGAAAATAATAGTAGCTCAGTGTATGATTTGAGATTAGCAATGAAAGAAGATGGCAATGGTATTAAGAGTGGAACCTAAAACCTCGTGAATGAAAATCAACAACTCTCATTTCTCAAACATGGAGTATGTAGAAGATAGGGCGCAGTTAGTGAACAAAACGGAAGTTAGAATTTTATTAGACATTTCACATTTTTAACTCTAAATTGGATGGTCAACACGGTCAATCGACGCCAATTTGTTGACTTGGCACCAAACTCAGATATTGACAAAGTTAGGCACCAAACGCGAAAGTGTACCATTTTATAGGCACCAAACTCAAAATATCCCTTCTAATAATAAACTTATAATCTTTTAAAAAGGTCATAGATTACCTATAATAAAACACGGAAAGAAGGAGATAAGTTTTGCAACCGTTAATAACTTCTCAATGATTATGGGATCTTCTTTAAGCTAGATAATCAATGAAAAATTTGAATAAAATACCATAAACACAAATGACTCAAGGAAATCCGCAGGCTTCGTTAGATGTCGGAACTCTATGATCAAGACCAAATCAGGAAACACAAAGACTCCCCTTTAATAGAAAATTTTCAGAAAAAATATTTCCTGCACAAATTACATGTCTAGAGGCTTGAGAGTCGAAAAAAGTTTGCATTTTGGATGCATTGACTCAAGGAAGTCCAGTGACTTCGTTAGAAGTCGAAATCCTTTTTTTAAAACCAAACTATAAACTAGATAAACTCATTTTTATTATAAAATTTTCTAAAAAATGATTGCGGTAAAAAATAATACATTTAAAGGCTCTACATGTTATCCAAATTGCATTTCTACGTATGTTGATTCCAAACATAAAGAGGGAAGTCATCCTTTACATTGAAAATAAGGATGAAACACCAAATCCTAAGCGTCCAAATCCTAAAATTTTCCAGTATACTGTGGGGAACTGAAAGACAGAGGTAACAGAAAAAGAATGAGGTCATTCCCACTTCGTATGAAGAATTTATGAACAAAATAGTCGAAAAAGAGATTACACAAACCCTTGGGGGACAAAGAGAGTTATATAAGTAGACAATATTTATAATAAGGGTTATTTTAGGTTTGGTGCCTATAAAATGGCACACCTTTTCCTTTGGTACCTAACTTTGTCGGAATTTGAGTTTGGTGTAGGTCCCAATCAAGCAGTTGACTTAACGAATGACTGGTGGACCGTTCACAAGCTGTGTTGGAGCACAACTTGTTGCTCGGCCCCCGCCAAATTTTGTAAATAAATACGTGTCTTTGTGAATAATTGTTTAAACAATCATTATTTAGTTTAACTAGTTCACTAACACGGACAACGGTAGGTAAATCTCTCTAGATTTTCCAAACACGTTACAAGCGTTCCGGAGAAATAAGGTTGACTTATCTGACTGCCATGATAACTATGGATTTGCATAAAATGGAAACAAATTTAATTAATACAATAATGATTAATTTTAAAAATGAATAGGGTCATTTACATGGATTCATTTGTTCAATACAATAATGGTTAGTTTGAAGGTTTAAGGAAACGATTATTGGGGTTTACATGAGAGATAGATTTTGGATGATTTACCGGTAAACAATGAAGGGAGCTATGCTTATACTTTGGATTTAATTTTGTGTAAACAGGTGGTCATATGAGAAAATAACAGTAGCTCAGTGTATGATTTGAGATTAGAAATGAAAGAAGATGGAAATGGTATTAAGAGTGGAACCTAAAACCTCGTGAATGAAAATCAACAACTCTCATTTCTCAAACATGGAGTATGTAGAAGATAGGGCGCAGTTAGTGAACAAAACGGAAGTTAGAATTTTATTAGACATTTCACATTTTTAACTCTAAATTGGATGGTCAACACGGTCAATCAACGCCAATTTGTTGACTTGGCACCAAACTCAGATATTGACAAAGTTAGGCACCAAACGCGAAAGTGTACCATTTTATAGGCACCAAACTCAAAATATCCCTTCTAATAATAAACTTATAATCTTTTAAAAAGGTCATAGATTACCTATAATAAAACACGGAAAGAAGGAGATAAGTTTTGCAACCGTTAATAACTTCTCAATGATTATGGGATCTTCTTTAAGCTAGATAATCAATGAAAAATTTGAATAAAATACCATAAACACAAATGACTCAAGGAAATCCGCAGGCTTCGTTAGATGTCGGAACTCTATGATCAAGACCAAATCAGGAAACACAAAGACTCCCCTTTAATAGAAAATTTTCAGAAAAAATATTTCCTGCACAAATTACATGTCTAGAGGCTTGAGAGTCGAAAAAAGCTTGCATTTTGGATGCATTGACTCAAGGTAGTCCAGTGACTTCGTTTGAAGTCGAAATCCTTTTTTTAAAACCAAACTACAGACTAGATAAACTTATTTTTATTATAAAATTTTCTAAAAAATGATTGCGGTAAAAAATAATACATTTAAAGGCTCTACATGTTATCCAAATTGCATTTCTACGTATGTTGATTCCAAACAGAAAGAGGGAAGTCATCCTTTACATTGAAAATAAGGATGAAACACCAATTCCTAAGCGTCCAAATCCTAAAAAATTTCCAGTATACTGTGGGGAACTGAAATACAGAGGTAACAGAAAAAGAATGAGGTCATTCCCACTTCGTATGAAGAAGTTATGAACAAAGTAGTCGAAAAAGAGATTACACAAACCCTTGGGGGACAAAAAGAGTTATATAAGTAGACAATATTTATAATAAGGGTTATTTTAGGTTTGGTGCCTATAAAATGGCACACCTTTGCCTTTGGTACCTAACTTTGTCGGAATTTGAGTTTGGTGTAGGTCCCAATCAAGCAGTTGACTTAACGGATGACTGGTGGACCGTTCACAAGCTGTGTTGGAGCACAACTTGTTGCTCGACCCCCGCCAACTTTTGTAAATAAATACGTGTCTTTGTGAATAATTGTTTAAACAATCATTATTTAGTTTAACTAGTTCACTAACACGGACAACGGTAGGGAAATCTCTCTAGATTTTCCAAACACGTTACAAGCGTTCCGGAGAAATAAGGCTGACTTATCTGACTGCCATGATAACTATGGATTTGCATAAAATGGAAACAAATTTAATTAATACAATAATGATTAATTTTAAAAATGAATAGGGTCATTTACATGGATTCATTTGTTCAATACAATAATGGTTAGTTTGAAGGTTTAAGGAAACGATTATTGGGGTTTACATGAGAGATAGATTTTGGATGATTTACCGGTAAACAATGAAGGGAGCTATGCTTATACTTTGGATTTAATTTTGTGTAAACAGGTGGTCATATGAGAAAATAACAGTAGCTCAGTGTATGATTTGAGATTAGCAATGAAAGAAGATGGCAATGGTATTAAGGGTGGAACCTAAAACCTCGTGAATGCAAATCAACAACTCTCATTTCTCAAACATGGAGTATGTAGAAGATAGGGCGCAGTTAGTGAACAAAACGGAAGTTAGAATTTTATTAGACATTTCACATTTTTAACTCTAAATTGGATGGTCAACACGGTCAATCAACGCCAATTTGTTGACTTGGCACCAAACTCAGATATTGACAAAGTTAGGCACCAAACGCGAAAGTGTACCATTTTATAGGCACCAAACTCAAAATATCCCTTCTAATAATAAACTTATAATCTTTTAAAAAGGTCATAGATTACCTATAATAAAACACGGAAAGAAGGAGATAAGTTTTGCAACCGTTAATAACTTCTCAATGATTATGGGATCTTCTTTAAGCTAGATAATCAATGAAAAATTTGAATAAAATACCATAAACACAAATGACTCAAGGAAATCCGCAGGCTTCGTTAGATGTCGGAACTCTATGATCAAGACCAAATCAGGAAACACAAAGACTCCCCTTCAATAGAAAATTTTCAGAAAAAATATTTCCTGCACAAATTACATGTCTAGAGGCTTGAGAGTCGAAAAAAGCTTGCATTTTGGATGCATTGACTCAAGGAAGTCCAGTGACTTCGTTAGAAGTCGAAATCCTTTTTTTAAAACCAAACTATAAACTAGATAAACTCATTTTTATTATAAAATTTTCTAAAAAATGATTGCGGTAAAAAATAATACATTTAAAGGCTCTACATGTTATCCAAATTGCATTTCTACGTATGTTGATTCCAAACATAAAGAGGGAAGTCATCCTTTACATTGAAAATAAGGATGAAACACCAATTCCTAAGCGTCCAAATCCTAAAAATTTTCCAGTATACTGTGGGGAACTGAAAGACAGAGGTAACAGAAAAAGAATGAGGTCATTCCCACTTCGTATGAAGAAGTTATGAACAAAATAGTCGAAAAAGAGATTACACAAACCCTTGGGGGACAAAGAGAGTTATATAAGTAGACAATATTTATAATAAGGGTTATTTTAGGTTTGGTTCCTATAAAATGGCACACCTTTGCCTTTGGTACCTAACTTTGTCGGAATTTGAGTTTGGTGTGGGTCCCAATCAAGCAGTTGACTTAACGGATGACTGGTGGACCGTTCACAAGCTGTGTTGGAGCACAACTTGTTGCTCGGCCCCCGCCAACTTTTGTAAATAAATATGTGTCTTTGTGAATAATTGTTTAAACAATCATTATCTAGTTTAACTAGTTCACTAACACGGACAACGGTAGGGAAATCTCTCTAGATTTTCCAAACACATTACAAGCGTTCCGGAGAAATAAGGCTAACTTATCTGACTGCCATGATAACTATGGATTTGCATAAAATGGAAACAAATTTAATTAATACAATAATGATTAATTTTAAAAATGAATAGGGTCATTTACATGGATTCATTTGTTCAATACAATAATGGTTAGTTTGAAGGTTTAAGGAAACGATTATTGGGGTTTACATGAGAGATAGATTTTCGATGATTTACCGGTAAACAATGAAGGGAGCTATGCTTATACTTTGGATTTAATTTTGTGTAAACAGGTGTTCATATGAGAAAATAATAGTAGCTCAGTGTATGATTTGAGATTAGCAATGAAAGAAGATGGCAATGGTATTAAGAGTGGAACCTAAAACCTCGTGAATGAAAATCAACAACTCTCATTTCTCAAACATGGAGTATGTAGAAGATAGGGCGCAGTTAGTGAACAAAACGGAAGTTAGAATTTTATTAGACATTTCACATTTTTAACTCTAAATTGGATGGTCAACACGGTCAATCGACGCCAATTTGTTGACTTGGCACCAAACTCAGATATTGACAAAGTTAGGCACCAAACGCGAAAGTGTACCATTTTATAGGCACCAAACTCAAAATATCCCTTCTAATAATAAACTTATAATCTTTTAAAAAGGTCATAGATTACCTATAATAAAACACGGAAAGAAGGAGATAAGTTTTGCAACCGTTAATAACTTCTCAATGATTATGGGATCTTCTTTAAGCTAGATAATCAATGAAAAATTTGAATAAAATACCATAAACACAAATGACTCAAGGAAATCCGCAGGCTTCGTTAGATGTCGGAACTCTATGATCAAGACCAAATCAGGAAACACAAAGACTCCCCTTTAATAGAAAATTTTCAGAAAAAATATTTCCTGCACAAATTACATGTCTAGAGGCTTGAGAGTCGAAAAAAGCTTGCATTTTGGATGCATTGACTCAAGGAAGTCCAGTGACTTCG
Source organism: Papaver somniferum (assembly GCF_003573695.1). Taxonomy (NCBI): domain Eukaryota; kingdom Viridiplantae; phylum Streptophyta; class Magnoliopsida; order Ranunculales; family Papaveraceae; genus Papaver; species Papaver somniferum. Next base: position 474,687 of record NW_020621270.1, on the reverse strand, counting down.
TTAGGAGTCGAAATCCTTTTTTTAAAACCAAACTATAAACTAGATAAACTCATTTTTATTATAAAATTTTCTAAAAAAGGATTGCGGTAAAAAATAATACATTTAAAGGCTCTACATGTTATCCAAATTGCATTTCTACGTATGTTGATTCCAAACATAAAGAGGGAAGTCATCCTTTACATTGAAAATAAGGATGAAACACCAATTCCTAAGCGTCCAAATCCTAAATATTTTCCAGTATACTGTGGGGAACTGAAAGACAGAGGTAACAGAAAAAGAATGAGGTCATTACCACTTCGTATGAAGAAGTTATGAACAAAATAGTCGAAAAAGAGATTACACAAACCCTTGGGGGACAAAGAGAGTTATATAAGTAGACAATATTTATAATAAGGGTTATTTTAGGTTTGGTGCCTATAAAATGGCACACCTTTGCCTTTGGTACCTAACTTTGTCGGAATTTGAGTTTGGTGTAGGTCCCAATCAAGCAGTTGACTTAACGGATGACTGGTGGACCGTTCACAAGTTGTGTTGGAGCACAACTTGTTGCTCGGCCCCCGCCAAATTTTGTAAATAAATACGTGTCTTTGTGAATAATTGTTTAAACAATCATTATTTAGTTTAACTAGTTCACTAACACCGACAACGGTAGGGAAATCTCTCTAGATTTTCCAAACACGTTACAAGCGTTCCGGAGAAATAAGGCTGACTTATCTGACTGCCATGATAACTATGGATTTGCATAAAATGGAAACAAATTTAATTAATACAATAATGATTAATTTTAAAAATGAATAGGGTCATTTACATGGATTCATTTGTTCAATACAATAATGGTTAGTTTGAAGGTTTAAGGAAACGATTATTGGGGTTTACATGAGAGATAGATTTTGGATGATTTACCGGTAAACAATGAAGGGAGATATGCTTATACTTTGGATTTAATTTTGTATAAACAGGTGGTCATATGAGAAAATAACAGTAGCTCAGTGTATGATTTGAGATTAGCAATGAAAGAAGATAGCAATGGTATTAAGAGTGGAACCTAAAACCCCGTGAATTAAAATCAACAACTCTCATTTCTCAAACATGGAGTATGTAGAAGATAGGGCGCACTTAGTGAATAAAACGGAGGTTAGAATTTTATTAGACATTTCACATTTTTAACTCTAAATTGGATGGTCAACACGGTCAATCAACGCCAATTTGTTGACTTGGCACCAAACTCAGATATTGACAAAGTTAGGCACCAAACGCGAAAGTGTACCATTTTATAGGCACAAAACTCAAAATATCCCTTCTAATAATAAACTTATAATCTTTTAAAAAGGTCATAGATTACCTATAATAAAACACGGAAAGAAGGAGATAAGTTTTGCAACCGTTAATAACTTCTCAATGATTATGGGATCTTCTTTAAGCTAGATAATCAATGAAAAATTTGAATAAAATACCATAAACACAAATGACTCAAGGAAATCCGCAGGCTTCGTTAGATGTCGGAACTCTATGATCAAGACCAAATCAGGAAACACAAAGACTCCCCTTTAATAGAAAATTTTCAGAAAAAATATTTCCTGCACAAATTACATGTCTAGAGGCTTGAGAGTCGAAAAAAGCTTGCATTTTGGATGCATTGACTCAAGGAAGTCCAGTGACTTCGTTAGGAGTCGAAATCCTTTTTTTAAAACCAAACTATAAACTAGATAAACTCATTTTTATTATAAAATTTTCTAAAAAAGGATTGCGGTAAAAAATAATACATTTAAAGGCTCTACATGTTATCCAAATTGCATTTCTACGTATGTTGATTCCAAACATAAAGAGGGAAGTCATCCTTTACATTGAAAATAAGGATGAAACACCAATTCCTAAGCGTCCAAATCCTAAAAATTTTCCAGTATACTGTGGGGAACTGAAAGACAGAGGTAACAGAAAAAGAATGAGGTCATTCCCACTTCGTATGAAGAAGTTATGAACAAAATAGTTGAAAAAGAGATTACACAAACCCTTGGGGGACAAAGAGAGTTATATAAGTAGACAATATTTATAATAAGGGTTATTTTAGGTTTGGTGCCTATAAAATGGCACACCTTTGCCTTTGGTACCTAACTTTGTCGGAATTTGAGTTTGGTGTGGGTCCCAATCAACTTTTGTAATAAATCTCTCTAGATCATTTTCCAAACACGTTACGAGCGTTCCGGAGAAATAAGGCTGACTTATCTGACTGCCATGATAACTATGGATTTACATAAAGTGGAAACAAATTTAATTAATACAATAATGATTAATTTGAAAAATGAATAGGGTCATTTACATGGATTCATTTGTTCAATACAATAATGGTTAGTTTGAAGGTTTAAGGAAACGATTATTGGGGTTTACATGAGAGATAGATTTTGGATGATTTACCGGTAAACAATGAAGGGAGCTATGCTTATACTTTGGATTTAATTTTGTGTAAACAGGTGGTCATATGAGAAAATAACAGTAGCTTAGTGTATGATTTGAGATTTGCAATGAAAGAAGATAGCAATGGTATTAAGAGTGGAACCTAAAACCTCGTGAATGAAAATCAACAACTCTCATTTCTCAAACATGGAGTATGTAGAAGATAGGGCGCACTTAGTGAATAAAACGGAGGTTAGAATTTTATTAGACATTTCACATTTTTAACTCTAAATTGGATGGTCAACACGGTCAATCAACGCCAATTTGTTGACTTGGCACCAAACTCAGATATTGACAAAGTTAGGCACCAAACGCGAAAGTGTACCATTTTATAGGCACCAAACTCAAAATATCCCTTCTAATAATAAACTTACAATCTTTTAAAAAGGTCATAGATTACCTATAATAAAACACGGAAAGAAGGATATAAGGTTTGCAACCGTTAATAACTTCTCAACGATTATGGGATCTTCTTTAAGCTAGATAATCATTGAAAAATTTGAATAAAATACCATAAACACAAATGACTCAAGGAAATCCGCAGGCTTCGTTAGATGTCGGAACTCTATGATCAAGACCAAATCAGGAAACACAAAGACTCCCCTTTCATAGAAAATTTTCAGAAAAAATATTTCCTGCACAAATTACATGTCTAGAGGCTTAAGAGTCGAAAAAAGCTTGCATTTTGGATGCATTGACTCAAGGAAGTCCAGTGACTTCGTTAGAAGTCGAAATCCTTTTTTTAAAACCAAACTATAAACTAGATAAAATCATTTTTATTATAAAATTTTCTAGAAAATGATTGCGGTAAAAAATAATACATTTAAAGGCTCTACATGTTATCCAAATTGCATTTCTACGTATGTTGATTCCAAACATAAAGAGGGAAGTCATCCTTTACATTGAAAATAAGGATGAAACACCAATTCCTAAGCGTCCAAATCCTAAAAATTTTCCAGTATACTGTGGGGAACTGAAAGACAGAGGTAACAGAAAAAGAATGAGGTCATTCCCACTTCGTATGAAGAAGTTATGAACAAAATAGTCGAAAAAGAGATTACACAAACCCTTGGGGGACAAAGAGAGTTATATAAGTAGACAATATTTATAATAAGGGTTATTTTAGGTTTGGTTCCTATAAAATGGCACACCTTTGCCTTTGGTACCTAACTTTGTCGGAATTTGAGTTTGGTGTGGGTCCCAATCAAGCAGTTGACTTAACGGATGACTGGTGGACCGTTCACAAGCTGTGTTGGAGCACAACTTGTTGCTCGGCCCCCGCCAACTTTTGTAAATAAATACGTGTCTTTGTGAATAATTGTTTTAACAATCATTATCTAGTTTAACTAGTTCACTAACACGGACAACGGTAGGGAAATCTCTCTAGATTTTCCAAACACATTACAAGCGTTCCGGAGAAATAAGGCTAACTTATCTGACTGCCATGATAACTATGGATTTGCATAAAATGGAAACAAATTTAATTAATACAATAATGATTAATTTTAAAAATGAATAGGGTCATTTACATGGATTCATTTGTTCAATATAATAATGGTTAGTTTGAAGGTTTAAGGAAACGATTATTGGGGTTTACATGAGAGATAGATTTTCGATGATTTACCGGTAAACAATGAAGGGAGCTATGCTTATACTTTGGATTTAATTTTGTGTAAACAGGTGTTCATATGAGAAAATAATAGTAGCTCAGTGTATGATTTGAGATTAGCAATGAAAGAAGATGGCAATGGTATTAAGAGTGGAACCTAAAACCTCGTGAATGAAAATCAACAACTCTCATTTCTCAAACATGGAGTATGTAGAAGATAGGGCGCAGTTAGTGAACAAAACGGAAGTTAGAATTTTATTAGACATTTCACATTTTTAACTCTAAATTGGATGGTCAACACGGTCAATCAACGCCAATTTGTTGACTTGGCACCAAACTCAGATATTGACAAAGTTAGGCACCAAACGCGAAAGTGTACCATTTTATTGGCACCAAACTCAAAATATCCCTTCTAATAATAAACTTATAATCTTTTAAAAAGGTCATAGATTACCTATAATAAAACACGGAAAGAAGGAGATAAGTTTTGCAACCGTTAATAACTTCTCAATGATTATGGGATCTTCTTTAAGCTAGATAATCAATGAAAAATTTGAATAAAATACCATAAACACAAATGACTCAAGGAAATCCGCAGGCTTCGTTAGATGTCAGAACTCTATGATCAAGACCAAATCAGGAAACACAAAGACTCCCCTTTAATAGAAAATTTTCAGAAAAAATATTTCCTGCACAAATTACATGTCTAGAGGCTTGAGAGTCGAAAAAAGCTTGCATTTTGGATGCATTGACTCAAGGAAGTCCAGTGACTTCGTTAGAAGTCGAAATCCTTTTTTTAAAACCAAACTATAAACTAGATAAAATAATTTTTATTATAAAATTTTCTAAAAAATGATTGCGGTAAAAAATAATACATTTAAAGGCTCTACATGTTATCCAAATTGCATTTCTACGTATGTTGATTCCAAACATAAAGAGGGAAGTCATCCTGTACATTGAAAATAAGGATGAAACACCAATTCCTAAGCGTCCAAATCCTAAAAAATTTCCAGTATACTGTGGGGAACTGAAAGACAGAGGTAACAGAAAAAGAATGAGGTCATTCCCACTTCGTATGAAGAAGTTATGAACAAAATAGTCGAAAAAGAGATTACACAAACCCTTGGGGGACAAAGAGAGTTATATAAGTAGACAATATTTATAATAAGGGTTATTTTAGGTTTGGTGCCTATAAAATGGCACACCTTTGCCTTTGGTACCTAACTTTGTCGGAATTTGAGTTTGGTGTAGGTCCCAATCAAGCACTTGACTTAACGGATGACTGGTGGACCGTTCACAAGCTGTGTTGGAGCACAACTTATTGCTCATCCCCCGCCAACTTTTGTAAATAAATACGTGTCTTTGTGAATAATTTTTTAAACAATCATTATTTAGTTTAACTAGTTCACTAACACGGACAACGGTAGGGAAATCTCTCTAGATTTTCCAAACACGTTACAAGCGTTCCGGAGAAATAAGGCTGACTTATCTGACTGCCATGATAACTATGGATTTGCTTAAAATGGAAACAAATTTAATTAATACAATAATGATTAATTTTAAAAATGAATAGGGTCATTTACATGGATTCATTTGTTCAATACAATAATGGTTAGTTTGAAGGTTTAAGGAAACGATTATTGGGGTTTACATGAGAGATAGATTTTGGATGATTTACCGGTAAACAATGAAGGGAGCTATGCTTATACTTTGGATTTAATTTTGTGTAAACAGGTGGTCATATGAGAAAATAACAGTAGATCAGTGTATGATTTGAGATTATCAATGAAAGAAGATGGCAATGGTATTAAGAGTGGAACCTAAAACCTCGTGAATGAAAATCAACAACTCTCATTTCTCAAACATGGAGTATGTAGAAGATAGGGCGCAGTTAGTGAACAAAACGGAAGTTAGAATTTTATTAGACATTTCACATTTTTAACTCTAAATTGGATGGTCAACACGGTCAATCAACGCCAATTTGTTGACTTGGCACCAAACTCAGATATTGACAAAGTTAGGCACCAAACGCGAAAGTGTACCATTTTATAGGCACCAAACTCAAAATATCCCTTCTAATAATAAACTTACAATCTTTTAAAAAGGTCATAAATTACCTATAATAAAACACGGAAAGAAGGAGATAAGGTTTGCAACCGTTAATAACTTCTCAACGATTATGGGATCTTCTTTAATCTAGATAATCATTGAAAAATTTGAATAAAATACCATAAACACAAATGACTCAAGGAAATCCGCAGGCTTCGTTAGATGTCGGAACTCTATGATCAAGACCAAATCAGGAAACAGAAAGACTCCCCTTTGATAGAAAATTTTCAGAAAAAATATTTCCTGCATAAATTACATGTCTAGAGGCTTGAGAGTCGAAAAAAGCTCGCATTTTGGATGCATTGACTCAAGGAAGTCCAGTGACTTCGTTAGAAGTCGAAATCCTTTTTTTAAAACCAAACTATAAACTAGATAAACTCATTTTTATTATAAAATTTTCTAAAAAATGATTGCGGTAAAAAATAATACATTTAAAGGCTCTACATGTTATCCAAATTGCATTTCTACGTATGTTGATTCCAAACATAAAGAGGGAAGTCATCCTTTACATTGAAAATAAGGATGAAACACAAATTCCTAAGCGTCCAAATCCTAAAATTTTTCCAGTATACTGTGGGGAACTGAAAGACAGAGGTAACATAAAAAGAATGAGGTCATTCCCACTTCGTATGAAGAAGTTATGAACAAAATAGTCGAAAAAGAGATTACACAAACCCTTGGGGGACAAAGAGAGTTATATAAGTAGACAATATTTATAATAAGGGTTATTTTAGGTTCGGTGCCTATAAAATGGCACACCTTTGCCTTTGGTACCTAACTTTGTCGGAATTTGAGTTTGTTGTAGGTCCCAATCAAGCAGTTGACTTAACGGATGACTGGTGGACCGTTCACAAGTTGTGTTGGAGCACAACTTGTTGCTCGACCCCCGCCAACTTTTGTAAATAAATACGTGTCTTTGTGAATAATTGTTTAAACAATCATTATTTAGTTTAACTAGTTCACTAACACGGACAACGGTAGGGAAATCTCTCTAGATTTTCCAAACACGTTACGAGCGTTCCAGAGAAATAAGGCTGACTTATCTGACTGCCATGATAACTATGGATTTGCATAAAATGGAAACAAATTTAATTAATACAATAATGATTAATTTTAAAAATGAATAGGGTCATTTACATGGATTCATTTGTTCAATACAATAATGGTTAGTTTGAAGGTTTAAGGAAACGATTATTGGGGTTTACATGAGAGATAGATTTTGGATGATTTACCGGTAAACAATGAAGGGAGCTATGCTTATACTTTGGATTTAATTTTGTGTAAACAGGTGGTCATATGAGAAAATAACAGTAGCTCAGTGTATGATTTGAGATTAGCAATGAAAGAAGATGGCAATGGTATTAAGGGTGGAACCTAAAACCTCGTGAATGCAAATCAACAACTCTCATTTCTCAAACATGGAGTATGTAGAAGATAGGGCGCAGTTAGTGAACAAAACGGAAGTTAGAATTTTATTAGACATTTCACATTTTTAACTCTAAATTGGATGGTCAACACGGTCAATCAACGCCAATTTGTTGACTTGGCACCAAACTCAGATATTGACAAAGTTAGGCACCAAACGCGAAAGTGTACCATTTTATAGGCACCAAACTCAAAATATCCCTTCTAATAATAAACTTATAATCTTTTAAAAAGGTCATAGATTACCTATAATAAAACACGGAAAGAAGGAGATAAGTTTTGCAACCGTTAATAACTTCTCAATGATTATGGGATCTTCTTTAAGCTAGATAATCAATGAAAAATTTGAATAAAATACCATAAACACAAATGACTCAAGGAAATCCGCAGGCTTCGTTAGATGTCGGAACTCTATGATCAAGACCAAATCAGGAAACACAAAGACTCCCCTTTAATAGAAAATTTCCAGAAAAAATATTTCCTGCACAAATTACATGTCTAGAGACTTGAGAGTCGAAAAAAGCTTGCATTTTGGATGCATTGACTCAAGGAAGTCCAGTGACTTCGTTAGAAGTCGAAATCCTTTTTTTAAAACCAAACTATAAACTAGATAAACTCATTTTTATTATAAAATTTTCTAAAAAATGATTGCGGTAAAAAATAATACATTTAAAGGCTCTACATGTTATCCAAATTGCATTTCTACGTATGTTGATTCCAAATATAAAGAGGGAAGTCATCCTTTACATTGAAAATAAGGATGAAACACCAATTCCTAAGCGTCCAAATCCTAAAAATTTTCCAGTATACTGTGGGGAACTGAAAAAAAGAGGTAACAGAAAAAGAATGAGGTCATTCCCACTTCGTATGAAGAAGTTATGAACAAAATAGTCGAAAAAGAGATTACACAAACCCTTGGGGGACAAAGAGAGTTATATAAGTAGACAATATTTATAATAAGGGTTATTTTAGGTTTGGTGCCTATAAAATGGCACACCTTTGCCTTTGGTACCTAACTTTGTCGGAATTTGAGTTTGGTGTAGGTCCCAATCAAGCAGTTGACTTAACGGATGACTGGTGGACCGTTCACAAGCTGTGTTGGAGCACAACTTGTTGCTCGGCCCCCGCCAACTTTTGTAAATAAATACGTGTCTTTGTGAATAATTGTTTAAACAATCATTATTTAGTTTAACTAGTTCACTAACACGGACAACGGTAGGGAAATCTCTCTAGATTTTCCAAACACGTTACAAGCGTTCCGGAGAAATAAGGTTGACTTATCTGACTGCCATGATAACTATGGATTTGCATAAAATGGAAACAAATTTAATTAATACAATAATGATTAATTTTAAAAATGAATAGGGTCATTTACATGGATTCATTTGTTCAATACAATAATGGTTAGTTTGAAGGTTTAAGGAAACGATTATTGGGGTTTACATGAGAGATAGATTTTGGATGATTTACCGGTAAACAATGAAGGGAGCTATGCTTATACTTTGGATTTAATTTTGTGTAAACAGGTGGTCATATGAGAAAATAACAGTAGCTCAGTGTATGATTTGAGATTAGCAATGAAAGAAGATGGCAATGGTATTAAGGGTGGAACCTGAAACCTCGTGAATGAAAATCAACAACTCTCATTTCTCAAACATGGAGTATGTAGAAGATAGGGCGCAGTTAGTGAACAAAACGGAAGTTAGAATTTTATTAGACATTTCACATTTTTAACTCTAAATTGGATGGTCAACACGGTCAATCAACGCCAATTTGTTGACTTGGCACCAAACTCAGATATTGACAAAGTTAGGCACCAAACGCGAAAGTGTACCATTTTATAGGCACCAAACTCAAAATATCCCTTCTAATAATAAACTTATAATCTTTTAAAAAGGTCATAGATTACCTATAATAAAACAGGAGATAAGTTTTGCAACCGTTAATAACTTCTCAATGATTATGGGATCTTCTTTAAGCTAGATAATCAATGAAAAATTTGAATAAAATACCATAAACACAAATGACTCAAGGAAATCCGCAGGCTTCGTTAGATGTCGGAACTCTATGATCAAGACCAAATCAGGAAACACAAAGACTCCCCTTTAATAGAAAATTTTCAGAAAAAATATTTCCTGCACAAATTACATGTCTAGAGGCTTGAGAGTCGAAAAAAGCTTGCATTTTGGATGCATTGACTCAAGGAAGTCCAGTGACTTCGTTAGAAGTCGAAATCCTTTTTTTAAAACCAAACTATAAACTAGATAAACTCATTTTTATTATAAAATTTTATAAAAAATGATTGCGGTAAAAAATAATACATTTAAAGGCTCTTCATGTTATCCAAATTGCATTTCTACGTATGTTGATTCCAAATATAAAGAGGGAAGTCATCCTTTACATTGAAAATAAGGATGAAACACCAATTCCTAAGCGTCCAAATCCTAAAAATTTTCCAGTATACTGTGGGGAACTGAAAGACAGAGGTAACAGAAAAAGAATGAGGTCATTCCCACTTCGTATGAAGAAGTTATGAACAAAATAGTCGAAAAAGAGATTACACAAACCCTTGGGGGACAAAGAGAGTTATATAGTAGAAAATATTTATAATAAGGGTTATTTTAGGTTTGGTGCCTATAAAATGGCACACCTTTGCCTTTGGTACCTAACTTTGTCGGAATTTGAGTTTGGTGTAGGTCCCAATCAAGCAGTTGACTTAACGGATGACTGGTGGACCGTTCACAAGCTGTGTTGGAGCACAACTTGTTGCTCGGCCCCCGCCAACTTTTGTAAATAAATACGTGTCTTTGTGAATAATTGTTTAAACAATCATTATTTAGTTTAGCTAGTTCACTAACACGGACAACGGTAGGGAAATCTCTCTAGATTTTCCAAACACGTTACAAGCGTTCCGGAGAAATAAGGCTGACTTATCTGACTGCCATGATAACTATGGATTTGCATAAAATGGAAACAAATTTAATTAATACAATAATGATTAATTTTAAAAATGAATAGGGTCATTTACATGGATTCATTTGTTCAATACAATAATGGTTAGTTTGAAGGTTTAAGGAAACGATTATTGGGGTTTACATGAGAGATAGATTTTGGATGATTTACCGGTAAACAATGAAGGGAGCTATGCTTATACTTTGGATTTAATTTTGTGTAAACAGGTGGTCATATGAGAAAATAACAGTAGCTCAGTGTATGATTTGAGATTAGCAATGAAAGAAGATGGCAATGGTATTAAGAGTGGAACCTAAAACCTCGTGAATGAAAATCAACAACTCTCATTTCTCAAACATGGAGTATGTAGAAAATAAGGCTCAGTTAGTGAATGAAACGGAGTTTAGAATTTTATTAGACATTTCACATTTTTAACTCTAAATTGGATGGTCAACACGGTCAATCAACGCCAATTCGTTGACTGGGCACCAAACTCAGATATTGACAAAGTTTGGCACCAAATTCGAAATCTCCCTTCTAATAATGAACTTCTAATCTTTTAAAAAGGTCATAGATTACCTATAATAAAACATGGAAAGAAGGAGATAAGGTTTTCAACCGTTAATAACTTCTTAACGATTCTAGGATTTTCATTAAGCTAGATACTCATTGCAAAATTTGAATAAAATACCATAAACACAAATGACTCAAGGAAGTCCTCAGGCTTCGTTAGATGTCGGAACTCTATGATCAAGACCTAATCATGAAACAGAACCACTCCCCTTTAATAGAAAATGCTCAGAAAAATATTTCCGTCACAAATTACATGTCTAGAGGCTTGAGAGTCTAAAAAAGTTTGCATTTTGGATACATTGACTCAAGGAAGTCTAGTAACTTCGTTAGAAGTCGAAATCCTTTGTTAAAAACCAAACTATAAACTAAATAAACTTAGTTTTATTTTCTATTACACAAAACCTTGGGGGACAAAGACAGTTATATAAGTAGACAATATTTATAATAAGGGATATATTGAGTTTGGTGCCTATAAAATGGCACACCTTTGCCTTTGGTACCTAACTTTGTCAGAATTTGAGTTTTGTGTGATCCCAATCAAGCAGTTGATTTAACGGATGACTGGTTGTCCGTGCACAAGCTGTGTTGGAACATAACTTGTTGCTCCCCACCCCCCACCCCCGCCAACTTTTGTAAATAAATACGTGTCTTTTTCAATAATTGTTTAAACAATAATTTTTTTAATTTAACTAATCACCAACACGGACGACAATAGAGAAATCTCTCTAAGCATTTTTCAAAGACGTTACGAGCGTTCCAGAGAAATAAGGTTGCCTTATCTGACTGCCAAGATAACTATGGATTTAAATAAAATGGAAACAATTTTAATTAATACAATAATGATTAATTTGAAAAATGAATAGGGTCATTTGTTAGACATTTCACATTTTTAACTCTAAATTGGATGTCAACACGGAAAATCAACGCCAATTCGTTGACTGGGCACCAAACTCAGATTTTGACAAAGTTAGGCACCAAAAGCAAAAGTGTGCCATTTTAGAGGCTTGAGAGTCGAAAAAAGCTTGCATTTTGGATGCATTGACTCAAGGAAATCCAGTGACTTCGTTAGAAGTCGAAATCCTTTTTTTAAAGCCAAGCTATAAACTAGATAAACTCATTTTTATTATAAAATTTTCTAAAAAATGATTGTGGTAAAAAATAATACATTTAAAGGCTCTACATGTTATCCAAATTGCATTTCTACGTATGTTGATACCAAAAATAAAGAGGGAAGTCATCCTTTACATTGAAAATAAGTAAGAAACACCAATTTCTAAGCGTCCATATCCTAAAAATTTTCCTGTATACTGTGGGGAACTGAAAGACAGAGGTAACAGAAAAAGAATGAGGTCATTCCCACATCGTATGAAGAAGTTATGAGCAAAATAGTCGAAAAAGAGATTACACAAAACCTTGGGGGTATAAAGAGAGTTATATAAGTAGACAATATTTATAATAAGGGGTATTTTGAGTTTGGTGCCTATAAAATGGCACACCTTTTCCTTTGGTACCTAACTTTGTCGGAATTTGAGTTTGGTGTGGGTCCCAATCAAGCAGTTGACTTAACGGATGACTGGTGGACCGTTCACAAGCTGTGTTGGAGCACAACTTGTTGCTCGGCCCCCCGCCAAATTTTGTAAATAAATACGTGTCTTTGTGAATAATTGTTTAAACAAGCATTATTTAATTTAACTAGTTCACTAACACGGACCACGGTAGGGAAATCTCTCTAGATCATTTTCCAAACACGTTACGAGCGTTCCAGAGAAATAAGGCTGACTTATCTGACTGCCATGATAACTATGGACTTACATAAAGTGGAAACAAATTTAACTAATGCAATAATGATTAATTTGAAAAATGAATAGGGTCATTTACATGGATTCATTTTTCAATACAATAATGGTTAGTTTAAAGGTTTAAGGAAACGATTATTGGGGTTTACATGAGAGATAGATTTTGGATGATTTACCGGTAAAAAATAAAGGGAGCTATGCTTATCATTTGGATTTAATTTTGTGTAAACAGGTGGTCAAATGAGAAAATAACAGTAGCTCAGTGTATGATTTGAGATTAGCAATGAAAGAAGATGACAATGGTATTAAGAGTGTAACCTAAAACCCCGTGAATGAAAATCAACAACTCACATTTCTCAAACATGGAGTATGTAGAAAATAAGGCTTAGTTAGTGAATGAAACGGAGTTTAGAATTTTATTAGACATTTCACATTTTTAACTCTAAATTGGATGGTCAACACGGTCAATCAACGCCAATTCGTTGACTGGGCACCAAACTCAGATATTAACAAAGTTTGGCACCAAACGCGAAAGTTTACCATTTTATAAGCGCCGGACTCGAAATATCCCTTCTAATAATGAACTTCTAATCTTTTAAAAAGGTCATAGATTACCTATAATAAAACATGGAAAGAAGGAGATAAGGTTTGCAACCGTTAATAACTTCTCAACGATTATGGGATCTTCATTAAGCTAGATAATCATTGCAAAATTTGAATAAAATACCATAAACACAAATGACTCAAGGAAGTCCTCAGGCTTCGTTAGATGTCGGAACTCTATGATCAAGACCAAATCATGAAACAGAAAGACTCCCCTTTAATAGAAAATTTTCAGAAAAAATATTTCCTGCACAAATTATATGTCTAGAGGCTTGAGAGTCAAAAAAAGCTTGCATTTTGTATGCATTGACTCAAGGTAGTCCAGTGACTTCGTTAGAAGTCGAAATCCTTTTTTTAAAACCAAACTATAAACAATATAAACTCATTTTTATTATAAATATTTCTAAAAAATGATTGTGATAAAAAATAATACATTTAAAGGCTCTACATGTTATCCAAATTGCATTTCTACGTATGTTGATTCCAAAAATAAAGAGGGAAGTCATCCCTTACATTGAAAATAAGGATGAAACACCAATTGATAAGCGTCCAAATCCTAAGGGGTATTTTGAGTTTGGTGCCTATAAAATGGCACACCTTTGCCTTTGGTACCTAACTTTGTCGGAATTTGAGTTTGGTGTGGGTCCCAATCAAGCAGTTGACTTAACGGATGACTGGTGGACCGTTCACAAGCTGTGTTGGAGCACAACTTGTTGCTCGGCCCCCCGCCAAATTTTGTAAATAAATACGTGTCTTTGTGAATAATTGTTTAAACAATCATTATTTAATTTAACTAGTTCACTAACACGGACCACGGTAGGGAAATCTCTCTAGATCATTTTCCAAACACGTTACGAGCGTTCCGGAGAAATAAGGCTGACTTATCTGACTGCCATGATAACTATGGATTTACATAAAATGGAAACAAATTTAATTAATACAATAATGATTAATTTGAAAAATGAATATGGTCATTTACATGGATTCATTTGTTCAATACAATAATGGTTAGTTTGAAGGTTTAAGGAAACGATTATTGGGGTTTACATGAGAGATAGATTTTGGATGATTTACCGGTAAACAATGAAGGGAGCTATGCTTATACTTTGGATTTAATTTTGTGTAAACAGGTGGTCATATGAGAAAATAACAGTAGCTCAGTGTATGATTTGAGATTAGCAATGAAAGAAGATGGCAATGGTATTAAGGGTGGAACCTAAAACCTCGTGAATGAAAATCAACAACTCTCATTTCTCAAACATGGAGTATGTATAAGATAGGGCGCAGTTAGTGAACAAAACGGAAGTTAGAATTTTATTAGACATTTCACATTTTTAACTCTAAATTGGATGGTCAACACGGTCAATCAACGCCAATTTGTTGACTTGGCACCAAACTCAGATATTGACAAAGTTAGGCACCAAACGCGAAAGTGTACCATTTTATAGGCACCAAACTCAAAATATCCCTTCTAATAATAAACTTACAATCTTTTAAAAAGGTCATAAATTACCTATAATAAAACACGGAAAGAAGGAGATAAGGTTTGCAACCGTTAATAACTTCTCAACGATTATGGGATCTTCTTTAATCTAGATAATCATTGAAAAATTTGAATAAAATACCATAAACACAAATGACTCAAGGAAATCCGCAGGCTTCGTTAGATGTCGGAACTCTATGATCAAGACCAAATCAGGAAACAGAAAGACTCCCCTTTGATAGAAAATTTTCAGAAAAAATATTTCCTGCATAAATTACATGTCTAGAGGCTTGAGAGTCGAAAAAAGCTCGCATTTTGGATGCATTGACTCAAGGAAGTCCAGTGACTTCGTTAGAAGTCGAAATCCTTTTTTTAAAACCAAACTATAAACTAGATAAACTCATTTTTATTATAAAATTTTCTAAAAAATGATTGCGGTAAAAAATAATACATTTAAAGGCTCTACATGTTATCCAAATTGCATTTCTACGTATGTTGATTCCAAACATAAAGAGGGAAGTCATCCTTTACATTGAAAATAAGGATGAAACACAAATTCCTAAGCGTCCAAATCCTAAAATTTTTCCAGTATACTGTGGGGAACTGAAAGACAGAGGTAACATAAAAAGAATGAGGTCATTCCCACTTCGTATGAAGAAGTTATGAACAAAATAGTCGAAAAAGAGATTACACAAACCCTTGGGGGACAAAGAGAGTTATATAAGTAGACAATATTTATAATAAGGGTTATTTTAGGTTCGGTGCCTATAAAATGGCACACCTTTGCCTTTGGTACCTAACTTTGTCGGAATTTGAGTTTGTTGTAGGTCCCAATCAAGCAGTTGACTTAACGGATGACTGGTGGACCGTTCACAAGTTGTGTTGGAGCACAACTTGTTGCTCGACCCCCGCCAACTTTTGTAAATAAATACGTGTCTTTGTGAATAATTGTTTAAACAATCATTATTTAGTTTAACTAGTTCACTAACACGGACAACGGTAGGGAAATCTCTCTAGATTTTCCAAACACGTTACGAGCGTTCCAGAGAAATAAGGCTGACTTATCTGACTGCCATGATAACTATGGATTTGCATAAAATGGAAACAAATTTAATTAATACAATAATGATTAATTTTAAAAATGAATAGGGTCATTTACATGGATTCATTTGTTCAATACAATAATGGTTAGTTTGAAGGTTTAAGGAAACGATTATTGGGGTTTACATGAGAGATAGATTTTGGATGATTTACCGGTAAACAATGAAGGGAGCTATGCTTATACTTTGGATTTAATTTTGTGTAAACAGGTGGTCATATGAGAAAATAACAGTAGCTCGGTGTATGATTTGAGATTAGCAATGAAAGAAGATGGCAATGGTATTAAGAGTGGAACCTAAAACCTCGTGAATGAAAATCAACAACTCTCATTTCTCAAACATGGAGTATGTAGAAGATAAGGCGCAGTTAGTGAACAAAACGGAAGTTAGAATTTTATTAGACATTTCACATTTTTAACTCTAAATTGGATGGTCAACACGGTCAATCAACGCCAATTTGTTGACTTGGCACCAAACTCAGATATTGACAAAGTTAGGCACCAAACGCGAAAGTGTACCATTTTATAGGCACCAAACTCAAAATATCCCTTCTAATAATAAACTTATAATCTTTTAAAAAGGTCATAGATTACCTATAATAAAACACGGAAAGAAGGAGATAAGTTTTGCAACCGTTAATAACTTCTCAATGATTATGGGATCTTCTTTAAGCTAGATAATCAATGAAAAATTTGAATAAAATACCATAAACACAAATGACTCAAGGAAATCCGCAGGCTTCGTTAGATGTCGGAACTCTATGATCAAGACCAAATCAGGAAACACAAAGACTCCCCTTTAATAGAAAATTTTCAGAAAAAATATTTCCTGCACAAATTACATGTCTAGAGGCTTGAGAGTCGAAAAAAGCTTGTATTATGGATGCATTGACTCAAGGAAGTCCAGTGACTTCGTTAGAAGTCGAAATCCTTTTTTTAAAACCAAACTATAAACTAGATAAACTCATTTTTATTATAAAATTTTTTAAAAAATGATTGCGGTAAAAAATAATACATTTAAAGGCTCTACATGTTATCCAAATTGCATTTCTACGTATGTTGATTCCAAACATAAAGAGGGAAGTCATCCTTTACATTGAAAATAAGGATGAAACACCAATTCCTAAGCGTCCAAATCCTAAAAATTTTCCAGTATACTGTGGGGAACTGAAAGACAGAGGTAACAGAAAAAGAATGAGGTCATTCCCACGTCGTATGAAGAAGTTATGAAAAAAATAGTCGAAAAAGAGATTACACAAACCCTTGGGGGACAAAGAGAGTTATATAAGTAGACAATATTTATAATAAGGGTTATTTTAGGTTTGGTGCCTATAAAATGGCACACCTTTGCCTTTGGTATCTAACTTTGTCGGAATTTGAGTTTGGTGTGGGTCCCAATCAACTTTTGTAATAAATCTCTCTAGATCATTTTCAAAACACGTTACGAGCGTTCCGGAGAAATAAGGCTGACTTATCTGACTGCCATGATAACTATGGATTTGCATAAAATGGAAACAAATTTAATTAATACAATAATGATTAATTTGAAAAATGAATAGGGTCATTTACATGGATTCATTTGTTCAATACAATAATGGTTAGTTTGAAGGTTTAAGGAAACGATTATTGGGGTTTACATGAGAGATAGATTTTGGATGATTTACCGGTAAACAATGAAGGGAGATATGCTTATACTTTGGATTTAATTTTGTGTAAACAGGTGTTCATATGAGAAAATAACAGTAGCTCAGTGTATGATTTGAGATTAGCAATGAAAGAAGATGGCAATGGTATTAAGAGTGGAACCTAAAACCTCGTGAATGAAAATCAACAACTCTCATTTCTCAAACATGGAGTATGTAGAAGATAGGGCGCAGTTAGTGAACAAAACGGAAGTTAGAATTTTATTAGACATTTCACATTTTTAACTCTAAATTGGATGGTCAACACGGTCAATCAACGCCAATTTGTTGACTTGGCACCAAACTCAGATATTGACAAAGTTAGGCACCAAACGCGAAAGTGTACCATTTTATAGGCACCAAACTCAAAATATCCCTTCTAATAATAAACTTATAATCTTTTAAAAAGGTCATAGATTACCTATAATAAAACACGGAAAGAAGGAGATAAGTTTTGCAACCGTTAATAACTTCTCAATGATTATGGGATCTTCTTTAAGCTAGATAATCAATGAAAAATTTGAATAAAATACCATAAACACAAATGACTCAAGGAAATCCGCAGGCTTCGTTAGATGTCGGAACTCTATGATCAAGACCAAATCAGGAAACACAAATACTCCCCTTTAATAGAAAATTTTCAGAAAAAATATTTCCTGCACAAATTACATGTCTAGAGGCTTGAGAGTCGAAAAAAGCTTGCATTTGGATGCATTGACTCAAGGAAGTCCAGTGACTTCGTTAGAAGTCGAAATCCTTTTTTTAAAACCAAACTATAAACTAGATAAACTCATTTTTATTATAAAATTTTCTAAAAAATGATTGCGGTAAAAAATAATACATTTAAAGGCTCTACATGTTATCCAAATTGCATTTCTACGTATGTTGATTCCAAATATAAAGAGGGAAGTCATCCTTTACATTGAAAATAAGGATGAAACACCAATTCCTAAGCGTCCAAATCCTAAAAAATTTCCAGTATACTGTGGGGAACTGAAAGACAGAGGTAACAGAAAAAGAATGAGGTCATTCCCACTTCGTATGAAGAAGTTATGAACAAAATAGTCGAAAAAGAGATTACACAAACCCTTGGGGGACAAAGAGAGTTTTATAAGTAGACAATATTTATAATAAGGGTTATTTTAGGTTTGGTGCCTATAAAATGGCACACCTTTTCCTTTGGTACCTAACTTTGTCGGAATTTGAGTTTGGTGTAGGTCCCAATCAAGCAGTTGACTTAACGAATGACTGGTGGACCGTTCACAAGCTGTGTTGGAGCACAACTTGTTGCTCGGCCCCACCAACTTTTGTAAATAAATACGTGTCTTTGTGAATAATTGTTTAAACAATTATTATCTAGTTTAACTAGTTCACTAACACGGACAACGGTAGGGAAATCTCTTTAGATTTTCCAAACACGTTACAAGCGTTCCGGATAAATAAGGCTGACTTATCTGACTGCCATGATAACTATGGATTTGCATAAAATGGAAACAAATTTAATTAATACAATAATGATTAATTTTAAAAATGAATAGGGTCATTTACATGGATTCATTTGTTCAATACAATAATGGTTAGTTTGAAGGTTTAAGGAAACGATTATTGGGGTTTACATGAGAGATAGATTTTGGATGATTTACCGGAAAACAATGAAGGGAGCTATGCTTATACTTTGGATTTAATTTTGTGTAAACAGGTGGTCATATGAGAAAATAATAGTAGCTCAGTGTATGATTTGAGATTAGCAATGAAAGAAGTTGGCAATGGTATTAAGAGTGGAACCTAAAACCTCGTGAATGAAAATCAACAACTCTCATTTCTCAAACATGGAGTATGTAGAAGATAGGGCGCAGTTAGTGAACAAAACGGAAGTTAGAATTTTATTAGACATTTCACATTTTTAACTCTAAATTGGATGGTCAACACGGTCAATCAACGCCAATTTGTTGACTTGGCACCAAACTCAGATATTGACAAAGTTAGGCACCAAACGCGAAAGTGTACCATTTTATAGGCACCAAACTCAAAATATCCCTTCTAATAATAAACTTATAATCTTTTAAAAAGGTCATAGATTACCTATAATAAAACACGGAAAGAAGGAGATAAGTTTTGCAACCGTTAAGAACTTCTCAATGATTATGGGATCTTCTTTAAGCTAGATAATCAATGAAAAACTTGAATAAAATACCATAAACACAAATGACTCAAGGAAATCCGCAGGCTTCGTTAGATGTCGGAACTCTATGATCAAGACCAAATCAGGAAACACAAATACTCCCCTTTAATAGAAAATTTTCAGAAAAAATATTTCCTGCACAAATTACATGTCTAGAGGCTTGAGAGTCGAAAAAAGCTTGCATTTTGGATGCATTGAATCAAGGAAGTCCAGTGACTTCGTTAGAAGTCGAAATCCTTTTTTTAAAACCAAACTATAAACTAGATAAACTCATTTTTATTATAAAATTTTCTAAAAAATGATTACGGTAAAAAATAATACATTTAAAGGCTCCACATGTTATCCAAATTGCATTTCTACGTATGTTGATTCCAAACATAAAGAGGGAAGTCATCCTTTACATTGAAAATAAGGATGAAACACCAATTCCTAAGCGCCCAAATCCTAAAAATTTTCCAGTATACTGTGGGGAACTGAAAGACAGAGGTAACAGAAAAAGAATGAGGTCATTCCCACTTCGTATGAAGAAGTTATGAACAAAATAGTCGAAAAAGAGATTACACAAACCCTTGGGGGACAAAGAGAGTTATATAGTAGACAATATTTATAATAAGGGTTATTTTAGGTTTGGTTCCTATAAAATGGCACACCTTTGCCTTTGGTACCTAACTTTGTCGGAATTTGAGTTTGGTGTAGGTCCCAATCAAGCAGTTGACTTAACGGATGACTGGTGGACCGTTCACAAGCTGTGTTGGAGCACAACTTGTTGCTCGGCCCCCGCCAACTTTTGTAAATAAATACGTGTCTTTGTGAATAATTGTTTAAACAATCATTATCTAGTTTAACTAGTTCACTAACATGGACAACGGTAGGGAAATCTCTCTAGATTTTCCAAACACGTTACAAGCGTTCCGGAGAAATAAGGCTGACTTATCTGACTGCCATGATAACTATGGATTTGCATAAAATGTAAACAAATTTAATTAATACAATAATGACTAATTTTAAAAATGAATAGGGTCATTTACATGGATTCATTTGTTCAATACAATAATGGTTAGTTTGAAGGTTTAAGGAAACGATTATTGGGGTTTACATGAGAGATAGATTTTGGATGATTTACCGGTAAACAATGAAGGGAGCTATGCTTATACTTTGGATTTAATTTTGTGTAAACAGGTGGTCATATGAGAAAATAACAGTAGCTCAGTGTATGATTTGAGATTAGCAATGAAAGAAGATGGCAATGGTATTAAGGGTGGAACCTAAAACCTCGTGAATGAAAATCAACAACTCTCATTTCTCAAACATGGAGTATGTAGAAGATAGGGCGCAGTTAGTGAACAAAATGGAAGTTAGAATTTTATTAGACATTTCACATTTTTAACTCTAAATTGGATGGTCAACACGGTCAATCAACGCCAATTTGTTGACTTGGCACCAAACTCAGATATTGACAAAGTTAGGCACCAAACGCGAAAGTGTACCATTTTATAGGCACCAAACTCAAAATATCCCTTCTAATAATAAACTTATAATCTTTTAAAAAGGTCATAGATTACCTATAATAAAACACGGAAAGAAGGAGATAAGTTTTGCAACCGTTAATAACTTCTCAATGATTATGGGATCTTCTTTAAGCTAGATAATCAATGAAAAATTTGAATAAAATACCATAAACACAAATGACTCAAGGAAATCCGCAGGCTTCGTTAGATGTCGGAACTCTATGATCAAGACCAAATCAGGAAACACAAAGACTCCCCTTTAATAGAAAATTTTCAGAAAAAATATTTCCTGCACAAATTACATGTCTAGAGGCTTGAGAGTCGAAAAAAGCTTGCATTTTGGATGCATTGACTCAAGGAAGTCCAGTGACTTCGTTAGAAGTCGAAATCCTTTTTTTAAAACCAAACTATAAACTAGATAAACTCATTTTTATTATAAAATTTTCTAAAAAATGATTACGGTAAAAAATAATACATTTAAAGGCTCTACATGTTATCCAAATTGCATTTCTACGTATGTTGATTCCAAATATAAAGAGGGAAGTCATCCTTTACATTGAAAATAAGGATGAAACACCAATTCCTAAGCGTCCAAATCCTAAAAATTTTCCAGTATACTGTGGGGAACTGAAAGACAGAGGTAACAGAAAAAGAATGAGGTCATTCCCACTTCGTATGAAGAAGTTATGAACAAAATAGTCGAAAAAGAGATTACACAAACCCTTGGGGGACAAAGAGAGTTATATAGTAGACAATATTTATAATAAGGGTTATTTTAGGTTTGGTGCCTATAAAATGGCACACCTTTTCCTTTGGTACCTAACTTTGTCGGAATTTGAGTTTGGTGTAGGTCCCAATCAAGCAGTTGACTTAACGAATGACTGGTGGACCGTTCACAAGCTGTGTTGGAGCACAACTTGTTGCTCGCCCCCCACCAACTTTTGTAAATAAATACGTGTATTTGTGAATAATTGTTTAAACAATCATTATTTAGTTTAACTAGTTCACTAACACAGACAACGGTAGGGAAATCTCTCTAGATTTTCCAAACACGTTACAAGCGTTCCGGAGAAATAAGGCTGACTTATCTGACTGCCATGATAACTATGGATTTGCATAAAATGGAAACAAATTTAATTAATACAATAATGATTAATTTTAAAAATGAATAGGGTCATTTACATGGATTCATTTGTTCAATACAATAATGGTTAGTTTGAAGGTTTAAGGAAACGATTATTGGGGTTTACATGAGAGATAGATTTTGGATGATTTACCGGTAAACAATGAAGGGAGCTATGCTTATACTTTGGATTTAATTTTGTGTAAACAGGTGGTCATATGAGAAAATAACAGTAGCTCAGTGTATGATTTGAGATTAGCAATGAAAGAAGATGGCAATGGTATTAAGGGTGGAACCTAAAACCTCGTGAATGCAAATCAACAACTCTCATTTCTCAAACATGGAGTATGTAGAAGATAGGGCGCAGTTAGTGAACAAAACGGAAGTTAGAATTTTATTAGACATTTCACATTTTTAACTCTAAATTGGATGGTCAACACGGTCAATCAACGCCAATTTGTTGACTTGGCACCAAACTCAGATATTGACAAAGTTAGGCACCAAACGCGAAAGTGTACCATTTTATAGGCACCAAACTCAAAATATCCCTTCTAATAATAAACTTATAATCTTTTAAAAAGGTCATAGATTACCTATAATAAAACACGGAAAGAAGGAGATAAGTTTTGCAACCGTTAATAACTTCTCAATGATTATGGGATCTTCTTTAAGCTAGATAATCAATGAAAAATTTGAATAAAATACCATAAACACAAATGACTCAAGGAAATCCGCAGGCTTCGTTAGATGTCGGAACTCTATGATCAAGACCAAATCAGGAAACACAAAGACTCCCCTTTAATAGAAAATTTTCAGAAAAAATATTTCCTGCACAAATTACATGTCTAGAGGCTTGAGTGTCGAAAAAAGCTTGCATTTTGGATGCATTGACTCAAGGAAGTCCAGTGACTTCGTTAGAAGTCGAAATCCTTTTTTTAAAACCAAACTATAAACTAGATAAACTCATTTTTATTATAAAATTTTCTAAAAAATGATTGCGGTAAAAAATAATACATTTAAAGGCTCTACATGTTATCCAAATTGCATTTCTACGTATGTTAATTCCAAACATAAAGAGGGAAGTCATCCTTTACATTGAAAACAAGGATGAAACACCAATTCCTAAGCGTCCAAATCCTAAAAATTTTCCTGTATACTGTGGGGAACTGAAAGACAGAGGTAACAGAAAGAGAATGAGGTCATTCCCACTTCGTATGAAGAAGTTATGAACAAAATAGTTGAAAAAGAGATTACACAAACCCTTGGGGGACAAAGAGAGTTATATAAGTAGACAATATTTATAATAAGGGATATTTTAGGTCTGGTGCCTATAAAATGGCACACCTTTGCCTTTGGTACCTAACTTTTTCGGAATTTGAGTTTGGTGTGGGTCCCAATCAACTTTTGTAATAAATCTCTCTAGATCATTTTCCAAACACGTTACGAGCGTTCCGGAGAAATAAGGCTGACTTATCTGACTGCCATGATAACTATGGATTTACATAAAATGGAAACAAATTTAATTAATACAATAATGATTAATTTGAAAAATGAATAGGGTCATTTACATGGATTCATTTGTTCAATACAATAATGGTTAGTTTGAAGGTTTAAGGAAACGATTATTGGGGTTTACATGAGAGATAGATTTTGGATGATTTACCGGTAAACAATGAAGGGAGCTATGCTTATACTTTGGGTTTAATTTTGTGTAAACAGGTGGTCATATGAGAAAATAACAGCAGATCAGTGTATGATTTGAGATTAGCAATGAAAGAAGATGGCAATGGTATTAAGAGTGGAACCTAAAACCACATGAATGAAAATCAACAACTCTCATTTCTCAAACATGGAGTATGTAAAAGATAGGGCGCAGTTAGTGAATAAAACGGAAGTTAGAATTTTATTAGACATTTCACATTTTTAACTCTAAATTGGATGGACAACACGGTCAATCAACGCCAATTTGTTGACTTGGCACCAAACTCAGATATTGACAAAGTTAGGCACCAAACGCGAAAGTGTACCATTTTATAGGCACCAAACTCAAAATGTACCTTCTAATAATAAACTTACAATCTTTTAAAAAGGTCATAGATTACCTATAATAAAACACGGAAAGAAGGAGATAAGGTTTGCAACCGTTAATAACTTCTCAACAATTATGGGATCTTCTTTAAGCTAGATATTAATCATTGAAAAATTTGAATAAAATACCATAAACACAAATGACTCAAGGAAATCCGCAGGCTTCGTTAGATGTCGAAACTCTATGATCAAGACCAAATCAGGAAACAGAAAGACTCCCCTTTGATAGAAAATTTTCAGAAAAAATATTTCCTGCATAAATTACATGTCTAGAGGCTTGAGAGTCGAAAAAAGCTTGCATTTTGGATGCATTGACTCAAGGAAGTCCAGTGACTTCGTTAGAAGTCGAAATCCTTTTTTTAAAACCAAACTATAAACTAGATAAACTCATTTTTATTATAAAATTTTCTAAAAAATGATTGCGGTAAAAAATAATACATTTAAAGGCTCTACATGTTATCCAAATTGCATTTCTACGTATGTTGATTCCAAACATAAAGAGGGAAGTCATCCTTTACATTGAAAATAAGGATGAAACACCAATTCCTAAGCGCCCAAATCCTAAAAATTTTCCAGTATACTGTGGGGAACTGAAAGACAGAGGTAACAGAAAAAGAATGAGGTCATTCCCACTTCGTATGAAGAAGTTATGAACAAAATAGTCGAAAAAGAGATTACACAAACCCTTGGGGGACAAAGAGAGTTATATAGTAGACAATATTTATAATAAGGGTTATTTTAGGTTTGGTGCCTATAAAATGGCACACCTTTGCCTTTGGTACCTAACTTTGTCGGAATTTGAGTTTGGTGTAGGTCCCAATCAAACAGTTGACTTAACGGATGACTGGTGGACCGTTCACAAGCTGTGTTGGAGCACAACTTGTTGCTCGGCCCCCGCCAACTTTTGTAAATAAATACGTGTCTTTGTGAATAATTGTTTAAACAATCATTATTTAGTTTAACTAGTTCACTAACACGGACAACGGTAGGGAAATCTCTCGAGATTTTCAAAACACGTTACAAGCGTTCCGGAGAAATAAGGCTGACTTATCTGACTGCCATGATAACTATGGATTTGCATAAAATGGAAACAAATTTAATTAATACAATAATGATTAATTTTAAAAATGAATAGGGTCATTTACATGGATTCATTTGTTCAATACAATAATGGTTAGTTTGAAGGTTTAAGGAAACGATTATTGGGGTTTACATGAGAGATAGATTTTGGATGATTTACCGGTAAACAATGAAGGGAGCTATGCTTATACTTTGGATTTAATTTTGTGTAAACAGGTGGTCATATGAGAAAATAACAGTAGCTCAGTGTATGATTTGAGATTAGCAATGAAAGAATATGGCAATGGTATTAAGGGTGGAACCTAAAACCTCGTGAATGAAAATCAACAACTCTCATTTCTCAAACATGGAGTATGTAGAAGATAGGGCGCAGTTAGTGAACAAAACGGAAGTTAGAATTTTATTAGACATTTCACATTTTTAACTCTAAATTGGATGGTCAACACGGTCAATCAACGCCAATTTGTTGACTTGGCACCAAACTCAGATATTGACAAAGTTAGGCACCAAACGCGAAAGTGTACCATTTTATAGGCACCAAACTCAAAATATCCCTTCTAATAATAAACTTATAATCTTTTAAAAAGGTCATAGATTACCTATAATAAAACACGGAAAGAAGGAGATAAGTTTTGCAACCGTTAATAACTTCTCAATGATTACGGGATCTTCTTTAAGCTAGATAATCAATGAAAAATTTGAATAAAATACCATAAACACAAATGACTCAAGGAAATCCGCAGGCTTCGTTAGATGTCGGAACTCTATGATCAAGACCAAATCAGGAAACACAAAGACTCCTCTTTAATAGAAAATTTTCAGAAAAAATATTTCCTGCACAAATTACATGTCTAGAGGCTTGAGAGTCGAAGAAAGCTTGCATTTTGGATGCATTGACTCAAGGAAGTCCAGTGACTTCGTTAGAAGTCGAAATCCTTTTTTTAAAACCAAACTATAAACTAGATAAACTCATTTTTATTATAAAATTTTCTAAAAAATGATTGCGGTAAAAAATAATACATTTAAAGGCTCCACATGTTATCCAAATTGCATTTCTACGTATGTTGATTCCAAACATAAAGAGGGAAGTCATCCTTTACATTGAAAATAAGGATGAAACACCAATTCCTAAGCGCCCAAATCCTAAAAAATTTCCAGTATACTGTGGGGAACTGAAAGACAGAGGTAACAGAAAAAGAATGAGGTCATTCCCACTTCGTATGAAGAAGTTATGAACAAAATAGTCGAAAAAGAGATTACACAAACCCTTGGGGGACAAAGAGAGTTATATAGTAGACAATATTTATAATAAGGGCTATTTTAGGTTTGGTGCCTATAAAATGGCACACCTTTGCCTTTGGTACCTAACTTTGTCGGAATTTGAGTTTGGTGTAGGTCCCAATCAAGCAGTTGACTTAACGGATGACTGGTGGACCGTTCACAAGTTGTGTTGGAGCACAACTTGTTGCTCGGCCCCCGCCAACTTTTGTAAATAAATACGTGTCTTTGTGAATAATTGTTTAAACAATCATTATCTAGTTTAACTAGTTCACTAACACGGACAACGGTAGGGAAATCTCTATAGATTTTCCAAACACGTTACAAGCGTTCCGGAGAAATAAGGCTGACTTATCTGACTGCCATGATAACTATGGATTTGCATAAAATGGAAACAAATTTAATTAATAAAATAATGATTAATTTTAAAAATGAATAGGGTCATTTACATGGATTCATTTGTTCAATACAATAATGGTTAGTTTGAAGGTTTAAGGAAACGATTATTGGGGTTTACATGAGAGATAGATTTTGGATGATTTACCGGTAAACAATGAAGGGAGCTATGCTTATACTTTGGATTTAATTTTGTGTAAACAGGTGGTCATATGAGAAAATAACAGTAGCTCAGTGTATGATTTGAGATTAGCAATGAAAGAAGATGGCAATGGTATTAAGAGTGGAACCTAAAACCTCGTGAATGAAAATCAACAACTCTCATTTCTCAAACATGGAGTATGTAGAAGATAGGGCGCAGTTAGTGAACAAAACGGAAGTTAGAATTTTATTAGACATTTCACATTTTTAACTCTAAATTAGATGGTCAACACGGTCAATCAACGCCAATTTGTTGACTTGGCACCAAACTCAGATATTGACAAAGTTAGGCACCAAACGCGAAAGTGTACCATTTTATAGGCACCAAACTCAAAATATCCCTTCTAATAATAAACTTATAATCTTTTAAAAAGGTCATAAATTACCTATAATAAAACACGAAAAGAAGGAGATAAGTTTTGCAACCGTTAATAACTTCTCAATGATTATGGGATCTTCTTTAAGCTAGATAATCAATGAAAATTTTGAATAAAATACCATAAACACAAATGAATCAAGGAAATCCGCAGGCTTCGTTAGATGTCGGAACTCTATGATCAAGACCAAATCAGGAAACACAAAGACTCCCCTTTAATAGAAAATTTTCAGAAAAAATATTTCCTGCACAAATTACATGTCTAGAGGCTTGAGAGTCGAAAAAAGCTTGCATTTTGGATGCATTGACTCAAGGAAGTCCAGTGACTTCGTTAGAAGTCGAAATCCTTTTTTTAAAACCAAACTATAAACTAGATAAACTCATTTTTATTATAAAATTTTCTAAAAAATGATTGCGGTAAAAAATAATACATTTAAAGGCTCTACATGTTATCCAAATTGCATTTCTACGTATGTTGATTCCAAATATAAAGAGGGAAGTTATCCTTTACATTGAAAATAAGGATGAAACACCAATTCCTAAGCGTCCAAATCCTAAAAATTTTCCAGTATACTGTGGGGAACTGAAAGACAGAGGTAACAGAAAAAGAATGAGGTCATTCCCACTTCGTATGAAGAAGTTATGAACAAAATAGTCGAAAAAGAGATTACACAAACCCTTGGGGGACAAAGAGAGTTATATAAGTAGACAATATTTATAATAAGGTTTATTTTAGGTTTGGTGCCTATAAAATGGCACACCTTTTCCTTTTGTACCTAACTTTGTCGGAATTTGAGTTTGGTGTAGGTCCCAATCAAGCAGTTGACTTAACGAATGACTGGTGGACCGTTCACAAGCTGTGTTGGAGCACAACTTGTTGCTCGGCACCACCGACTTTTGTAAATAAATACATGTCTTTGTGAATAATTGTTTAAACAATCATTATTTAGTTTAACTAGTTCACTAACACGGACAACGGTAGGGAAATCTCTCTAGATTTTCCAAACACGTTACAAGCGTTCGGGAGAAATAAGGCTGACTTATCTGACTGCCATGATAACTATGGATTTGCATAAAATGGAAACAAATTTAATTAATACAATAATGATTAATTTTAAAAATGAATAGGGTCATTTACATGGATTCATTTTTTCAATACAATAATGGTTAGTTTGAAGGTTTAAGGAAACGATTATTGGGGTTTACATGAGAGATAGATTTTGGATGATTTACCGGTAAACAATGAAGGGAGCTATGCTTATACTTTGGATTTAATTTTGTGTAAACAGGTGGTCATATGAGAAAATAACAGTAGCTCAGTGTATGATTTTAGATTAGCAATGAAAGAAGATGGCAATGGTATTAAGAGTGGAACCTAAAACCTCCTGAATGAAAATCAACAACTCTCATTTCTCAAACATGGAGTATGTAGAAGATAGGGCGCAGTTAGTGAACAAAACGGAAGTTAGAATTTTATTAGACATTTCACATTTTTAACTCTAAATTGGATGGTCAACACGGTCAATCAACGCCAATTTGTTGACTTGGCACCAAACTCAGATATTGACAAAGTTAGGCACCAAACGCGAAAGTGTACCATTTTATAGGCACCAAACTCAAAATATCCCTTCTAATAATAAACTTATAATCTTTTAAAAAGGTTATAGATTACCTATAATAAAACACGGAAAGAAGGAGATAAGTTTTGCAACCGTTAATAACTTCTCAATGATTATGGGATCTTCTTTAAGCTAGATAATCAATGAAAAATTTGAATAAAATACCATAAACACAAATGACTTAAGGAAATCCGCGGGCTTCGTTAGATGTCGGAACTCTATGATCAAGACCAAATCAGGAAACACAAAGACTCCCCTTTAATAGAAAATTTTCAGAAAAAATATTTCCTGCACAAATTACATGTCTAGAGGCTTGAGAGTCGAAAAAAGCTTGCATTTTGGATGCATTGACTCAAGGAAGTCCAGTGACTTCGTTAGAAGTCGAAATCCTTTTTTTAAAACCAAACTATAAAATAGATAAAATCATTTTTATTATAAAATTTTCTAAAAAATGATTGCGGTAAAAAATAATACATTTAAAGGCTCTACATGTTATCCAAATTGCATTTCTACGTATGTTGATTCCAAACATAAAGAGGGAAGTCATCCTTTACATTGAAAATAAGGATGAAACACCAATTCCTAAGCGTCCAAATCCTAAAAAATTTCCAGTATACTGTGGGGAACTGAAAGACAGAGGTAACAGAAAAACAATGAGGTCATTCCCACTTCGTATGAAGAAGTTATGAACAAAATAGTCGAAAAAGAGATTACACAAACCCTTGGGGGACAAAGAGAGTTATATAAGTAGACAATATTTATAATAAGGGTTATTTTAGGTTTGGTGCCTATAAAATGGCACACCTTTGCCTTTGGTACCTAACTTTGTCGGAATTTGAGTTTGGTGTAGGTCCCAATCAAGCAGTTGACTTAACGGATGACTGGTGGACCGTTCACAAGCTGTGTTGGAGCACAGCTTGTTGCTCGCCCCCCGCCAACTTTTGTAAATAAATACGTGTCTTTGTGAATAATTTTTTAAACAATCATTATTTAGTTTAACTAGTTCCCTAACACGGACAACGGTAGGGAAATCTCTCTAGATTTTCCAAACACGTTACAAGCGTTCCGGAGAAATAAGGCTGACTTATCTGACTGCCATGATAACTATGGATTTGCATAAAATGGAAACAAATTTAATTAATACAATAATGATTAATTTTAAAAATGAATAGGGTCATTTACATGGATTCATTTGTTCAATACAATAATGGTTAGTTTGAAGGTTTAAGGAAACGATTATTGGGGTTTACATGAGAGATAGATTTTGGATGATTTACCGGTAAACAATGAAGGGAGCTATGCTTATACTTTGGATTTAATTTTGTGTAAACAGGTGGTCATATGAGAAAATAATAGTTGCTCAGTGTATGATTTGAGATTAGCAATGAAAGAAGATGGCAATGGTATTAAGAGTGGAACCTAAAACCTCGTGAATGAAAATCAACAACTCTCATTTCTCAAACATGGAGTATGTAGAAGATAGGGCGCAGTTATGAACAAAACGGAAGTTAGAATTTTATTAGACATTTCACATTTTTAACTCTAAATTAGATGGTCAACACGGTCAATCAACGCCAATTTGTTGACTTGGCACCAAACTCAGATATTGACAAAGTTAGGCACCAAACGCGAAAGTTTACCATTTTATAGGCACCAAACTCAAAATATCCCTTCTAATAATAAACTTATAATCTTTTAAAAAGGTCATAGATTACCTATAATAAAACACGGAAAGAAGGAGATAAGTTTTGCAACCGTTAATAACTTCTCAATGATTATGGGATCTTCTTTAAGCTAGATAATCAATGAAAAATTTGAATAAAATACCATAAACACAAATGACTCAAGGAAATCCGCAGGCTTCGTTAGATGTCGGAACTCTATGATCAAGACCAAATCAGGAAACACAAAGACTCCCCTTTAATAGAAAATTTTCAGAAAAAATATTTCCTGCACAAATTACATGTCTAGAGGCTTGAGAGTCGAAAAAAGCTTGCATTTTGGATGCATTGACTCAAGGAAGTCCAGTGACTTCGTTAGAAGTCGAAATCCTTTTTTTAAAACCAAACTATAAACTAGATAAAATCATTTTTATTATAAAATTTTCTAAAAAATGATTGCGGTAAAAAATAATACATTTAAAGGCTCTACATGTTATCCAAATTGCATTTCTACGTATGTTGATTCCAAACATAAAGAGGGAAGTCATCCTTTACATTGAAAATAAGGATGAGACACCAATTCCTAAGCGTCCAAATCCTAAAAAATTTCCAGTACTGTGGGGAACTGAAAGACAGAGGTAACAGAAAAAGGATGAGGTCATTCCCACTTCGTATGAAGAAGTTATGAACAAAATAGTCGAAAAAGAGATTACACAAACCCTTGGGGGACAAAGAGAGTTATATAAGTAGACAATATTTATAATAAGGGTTATTTTAGGTTTGGTGCCTATAAAATGGCACACCTTTGCCTTTGGTACCTAACTTTGTCGGAATTTGAGTTTGGTGTAGGTCCCAATCAAGCAGTTGACTTAACGGATGACTGGTGGACCGTTCACAAGCTGTGTTGGAGCACAGCTTGTTGCTCGGCCCCCGCAAACTTTTGTAAATAAATACGTGTCTTTGTGAATAATTGTTTAAACAATCATTATTTAGTTTAACTAGTTCCCTAACACGGACAACGGTAGGGAAATCTCTCTAGATTTTCCAAACACGTTACAAGCGTTCCGGAGAAATAAGGCTGACTTATCTGACTGCCATGATAACTATGGATTTGCATAAAATGGAAACAAATTTAATTAATACAATAATGATTAATTTTAAAAATGAATAGGGTCATTTCCATGGATTCATTTGTTCAATACAATAATGGTTAGTTTGAAGGTTTAAGGAAACGATTATTGGGGTTTACATGAGAGATAGATTTT
The DNA here is from genome assembly GCF_003573695.1 of Papaver somniferum. NCBI lineage: Eukaryota > Viridiplantae > Streptophyta > Magnoliopsida > Ranunculales > Papaveraceae > Papaver > Papaver somniferum. The sequence continues at coordinate 442,128 of NW_020621270.1, read as the reverse complement.
CGATGATTTACCGGTAAACAATGAAGGGAGCTATGCTTATACTTTGGATTTAATTTTGTGTAAACAGGTGGTCATATGAGAAAATAACAGTAGATCAGTGTATGATTTGAGATTAGCAATGAAAGAAGATGGCAATGGTATTAAGAGTGGAACCTAAAACCTCGTGAATGAAAATCAACAACTCTCATTTCTCAAACATGGAGTATGTAGAAGATAGGGCGCAGTTAGTGAACAAAACGGAAGTTAGAATTTTATTAGACATTTCACATTTTTAACTCTAAATTGGATGGTCAACACGGTCAATCAACGCCAATTTGTTGACTTGGCACCAAACTCAGATATTGACAAAGTTAGGCACCAAACGCGAAAGTGTACCATTTTATAGGCACCAAACTCAAAATATCCCTTCTAATAATAAACTTATAATCTTTTAAAAAGGTCATAGATTACCTATAATAAAACACGGAAAGAAGGAGATAAACCGTTAATAACTTCTCAATGATTATGGGATTTTCTTTAAGCTAGATAATCAATGAAAAATTTGAATAAAATACCATAAACACAAATGAATCAAGGAAATCCGCAGGCTTCGTTAGATGTCGGAACTCTATGATCAAGACCAAATCAGGAAACACAAAGAATCCCCTTTAATAGAAAATTTTCAGAAAAAATATTTCCTGCACAAATTACATGTCTAGAGGCTTGAGAGTCGAAAAAAGCTTGCATTTTGGATGCATTGACTCAAGGAAGTCCAGTGACTTCGTTAGAAGTCGAAATCCTTTTTTTAAAAACAAACTATAAACTAGATAAACTCATTTTTATTATAAAATTTTCTAAAAAATGATTGTGGTAAAAAATAATACATTTAAAGGCTCTACATGTTATCCAAATTGTATTTCTACGTATGTTGATTCCAAAAATAAAGAGGGAAGTCATCCTTCACATTGAAAATAAGGATGAAACACCAATTGCTAAGCGTCCAAATCCTAAATTTTTTTCCTGTATACTGTGGGGAACTGAAAGACAGAGGTAACAGAAAAAGAATGAGGCCATTCCCACTTCGTATGAAGAGGTTATGAGCAAAATAGTCGAAAAAGAGATTGCACAAAACCTTGGGAGACAAAGAGAGTTATATAAGTAGACAATATTTGTAATAAGGGATATTTTGAGTTTGGTGCTTATAAAATGGCACACATTTGCCTTTGGTACCTAACTTTGTCGGAATTTCAGTTTCGTGTGGGTCCCAACCAAGCAGTTGACTTAAGGGATGACTGGTGGACCGTTCACAAGCTGTGTTGGAGCACAACTTGTTGCTCGGCCCCCCGCAAACTTTTGTAAATAAATACATGTCTTTGTGAATAATTTTTTAAACAATATTTATTTAATTTAACTAATTCACTAACACGGACCACATTAGGGAAATCTCTCTAGAGCATTTTTCAAACACGTTACGAGCGTTCAATAGAAATAAGGCTGACATAATCTGATTGCCATGGTAACTATGAATTTACAGAAAATGGAAAAAAATTTAATTAAGACAATAATGATTAATTTGAAAAATGAATAGATTCATTTACATGGACTCATTTGTTCAATACAATAATGGTTAGTTTGAAGGTTTAAGGAAACGATTACTGGGGTTTACATGAGAGATAGATTTTAGATGATTTACGGTAAAAATGAAGGGAGCTATGCTTATACTTTGGATTTAATTTTGTGAAAACTAATGTTCATAGGATGGTCAACACGCTCAATCAACGTTAATTCGTTGACTGGGCACCAAACTCAGATTTTGACAAAGTATGGCACCAAACGCAAAAGTGTACAATTTTATAGGCACCAAACTCAAAATATCCTTTTAAATAATGAACTTCTAATCTCTTAAAAAAGATCATAGATTACCTATAATAAAACATGTAAAGAAGGAGATAAGGTTTGCAACCGTGAATAACCTCTTAACGATTCTAGTATCTTCTTTAAGCTAGATAATTATTGCAAAATTTGAATAAAATATCATAAACACAAATGACTCAAGGAAGTCCGCCGGTTTCGTTAGAAGTCGGAAATCTATGATCAAGACCAAATCATGAACAAAAAAGACTCCCCTTTAATAAAAGATGTTTAGAAAAAATATTTCCGTCACAAATTACATGTCTAGAGGCTTGAGAGTCGAAAAAATCTTGCATTTTGGATGCATTCACTCAAGGAAGTCTCGTGATTTCGTTAGAATTCGAAATCCTTTTTTTTGAAAACAACTATAAACTAGATAAACTGAGTTTTATTATAAAATTTTCTAAAAAATAAATGCGGTAAAAATAATACATTTAAAGACTCTACATGTTATGCAAATTGCATTTCTACGTATGTTGATTCCAAAAATAAAGAGGGAAGTCATCCTTTACATTAAAAATAAGGATGAAATACCAATTGTTAACCGTCCAAATCCTAAAAAATTTCCTATATACTGTGGGGAACTGAAAGACAAAGGTAACAGAAAACGAATGAGGTCATTCCCACTTCGTATGAAGAAGTTATGAGCAAAATAGTCGAAAAAGAGATTACACAAAACCTTGGGGACAAAGAGAGTTATATAAGTAGATAATATTTGTAATAAGGGATATTTTGAGTTTGGTTCCTATAAAATGGCACACCTTTGCCTTTGGTACCTAAATTTGTCAGAATTTGAGTTTGGTGAGGATCCCAATCAAGCAGTTGATTTATCGGATGACTAGTGGACTGTTCACAAGATGTGTTGGAGTACAACTTGTTGCTCGGCCACCCGCCAAATTTTGTAAATAAATATGTGTCTTTGTAAATTATTGTTTAAACAATCATTATTTAATTTATCTAGTTCACTAACACGGACCACGGTAGGGAAATCTCTCTAGATCATTTTCCAAACACGTTACGAGCGTTCCAGAGAAATAAGGCTGACTCATCTGACTGCCATGATAACTATGAATTTACCTAAAATGGAAACAAATCTAATTAATACAATAATGATGAATTTGAAAAATGAATAGGGTCATTTACATGGATTCATTTGTTCAATAAAATAATGGTTAGTTTGAAGATTTAAGGAAACGATTGTTGGGGTTTACATGAGAGATAGATTTTGGATGATTTACTAGTAAACAATGAAAGGAGCTATGCTTATACTTTGGATTTAATTTTGTGTAAACAGTTGATCATATGAGAAAATAACAGTAGCTCAGTGTATGATTTGAGATTTGCAATGAAAGAAGATGGCAATAGTATTAAGAGTGGAACCTAAAACCTCGTGAATGAAAATCAACAAGTCTGATTTCTCAAACATGGAGTATGTAGAAGATAAGGCCCAGTTAGTGAATAAAACGGTGTTTAGAATTTTATTAGATATATCACATTTTTTACTCTAAATTGGATGGTCAACACGGTCAATCAACGCCTATTCGTTGACTAGGCACCAAACTCGGATATTTACAAAGTTAGGCACCAAACACAAAATTGTACCATTTTATAGGCACCAAACTCGAAATATCCCTTCTAATAATGAACTTCTAATCTTTTAAAAAGGTCATAGATTACCTATAATAAAACATGGAAAGATGGTGATAAGGTTTGCAACCGTTAATAACTTCTCAACGATTATGGGATCTTCTTTAAGCTAGATAATCATGGCAAAGTTTGAATAAAATACCATAAACACAAATGACTCAAGGAATTCCGCAGGCTTTGTTAGATGTCGGAACTCTATGATCAAGACCAAATCATGAAACAGAAAGACTCCCATTTAATAGAAAAATTTCAGAAAAAATATTTCCTGCACAAATTACATGTCTAGAGGCTCTAGAGTCGAAAAAAGCTTGCATTTTGGATACATTGACTCAAGGAAGTCCAGTGACTTTGTTAGAAGTCGAAATCCTTTTTAAAAACCAAACTATAAACTAGATAAACTCATTTTTAGTATAAAATTTTCTAAAAAATGATTGTGGTAAAAAATAATACATTTAAGGCTCTACATGTTATCCAAATTCCATTTCTACGTATGTTGATTCCAAAAATAAAGAGGGAAGTCATCCTTTACATTGAAAATAAGGATGAAACACCAATTTCTAAGCGTCCAAATCCTAAATTTATTCCTGTATACTGAGGGGAATCAAAAGACAGAGGTAACAGAAAAAGAATGAGGTCATTCCCACTTCGTATGAAGAAGTTATGAGCAAAATAATCGAAAAAGAGATTACACAAAACCTTGGGGGACAAAGAGAGTTATATTAGTAGACAATATTTATATTAAGGGGTATTTTGAGTTTGGTGCCTATAAAATGGCACACCTTTGCCATTGGTACCTAACTTTGTCGGAATTTTAGTTTGGTGTGGGTCCCAACCAAGCAGTTGACTTAACGGATGACTGGTGGACCGTTCACAAGCTGTGTTGGAGCACAACTTGTTGCTCGGCCACCCGCCAACTTTTGTAAATAAATACGTGTCTTGGTGAATTATTGTTTATACAATCATTATTTAATTTAACTAGTTCACAAACACGGACCACGGTAGGGAAATCTCTCTAGATCATTTTTCAAACACGTTACGAGCGTTCCAGAGAAATAAGGCTGACTTATCTGACTGCCATGATAACTATGGATTTACATAAAATGGAAACAAATTTAATTAATACAATAATGATTAATTTGAATAATTAATAGGGTCATTTATATGGATTCATTTGTTCAATACAATAATGGTTAGTTTGAAGGTTTAAGGAAACGAATGAATCCATGTTGTATTCATTAACTCAAAAGATAAGGTGCAGTCTACTTATATAACCATGTTGAATCCATGTTAGTTTGTACAATAATAGACTTGTTGAATTCATTTGTTTCCTTAAACCTTCAAACTAACCATTATTGTATTGAATAAATGAATCCATGTAAGTGACCCTATTCATTTTTCAAATTAATCATTATTGTATTAATTAGATTTGTTTCCATTTTATGCAAATCCATAGTTATCATGGCAGTCAGATAAGTCTGCCTTATTTCTCTGGAACGCTCGTAACGTGTTTGGAAGATGATCTAGAGAGATTTCCCTACCTTGGTCCGTGTTAGTGAACTAGTAAAATTAAATAATGATTGTTTTAACAATTATTCACAAAGACACATATTTATTTATAAAAGTTGGCGGGGGGCCGAGCAACAAGTTGTGCTCCAACACAACTTGTGAACGGTCCACCAGTCATCTCTTAAGTCAACTGCTTGGTTGGGACCTACACTAAACTCAAATTCGTACAAAGTTAGGTACCAAAGGCAAAGGTGTGCCATTTTATAGGCACCAAACTCAAAATACCCCTTATTATAAATATTGTCTACTTATATAACGCTCTTTGTCCCCAAGGTTTTGTGTATTCTCTTTTTCGACTATTTTGCTCATAACTTCTTCATACGAAGTGGGAATGACCTCATTCTTTTTCTGTTACCTCTGTCTTTCAGTTCCTCACAGTATATAAGAAAAGATTTAGGATTTGGACGCTTAGCAATTGGTGTTTCATCCTTATTTTCAATGTAAAGGATGACTTCCCTCTTTATATTTGGAATCAACATACGTAGAAATGCAATTTGGATAACATGTAGAGCCTTTAAATGTATTATTTTTTACTGAATTTATTTTTTAGAAAATTTTATAATAAAACTGAGTTTATTTAGTTTATAGTATGTTTTTTAAAATAAAGGATTTCGAATTCTAACGAAGTGACTAGACTTCCTTGAGTCAATGCATCCAAAATGCAAGATTTCTTCGACTCTCAAGCCTCTAGACATGTAATTTGTGACGGAAATATTTTTTATAAACATTTTTTATTGAAGGGGAGTCTTTGTTGTTCATTATTTGGTCTTGATCACAGAGTTCCGACATCTAACTAAGCCAGTGGACTTCCTTGAGTCATTTGTGTTTATGATATTTTATTCAAATTTTGCAATGATTATCTAGCTTAAAGAAGATCCTAGAATCGTTAGGAGGTTATCTCCTTCTTTACATGTTTTATTATAGTTAATCTATGACCTTTTTAAGAGATTAGAAGTTCATTGTTTGAAGGGATATTTTGAGTTTGGTGCCTATAAAATTGTACACTTTTGCGTTTGGTGCCTAACTTTGTCAAAATTTGAGTTTGGTGCCCAGTCAAAGAATTGACGTTAATTGAGCGTGTTGACCATCATATTTAGAGTTAAATTGTGAAATGAGTAACCAAATTCTAAACTTCGTTTTATTCACTAACTGCACCTTATCTTCTACATACTCAATGTTTGACAAATGAGAGTTGTTGATTTTCATTCACGATGTTTTTGGTTCCACTCTTAATACTATCGCCATCTTCTTTCATTGCTAATCTCAAATCATATACTGAGATACTATTATTTTCTCATATGACCATTAGTTTACAAAAAATTACATCCAAAGAATAAGCATATCTCCCTTCATTGTTTACCCGTAAATCATCCAAAATCTCTCTCATGTATACCCCAATAATCATTTTCTTAAACCTTCAAACTAACCATTATTGTATTGAACAAATGAGTCCATGTAAATGACTCTATTCATTTTTCAGATCAATCATTATTGTATTTATTGAATTTTTTTTCCATTTTCATTAAAACCATAGTTACCATGGAAATCGGATTATGTCAGCCTTATTTCTCTGGAACGCTCGTAACGTGTTTGAAAAATGCTCTAGAGAGATTTCCCTACCGTGGCCGGTGTTGGTGAATTAGTTAAATTAAATAATAATTGTTTAAACAATTATTGACAAAGACACGTATTTATTTACAAAAGTTGGCAGGGGCAGAGCAACAAGTTTTGCTCTAACAAAGCTTGTGAACGGTCAACCAGTCATTCGATAAATTAACTGCTTAATTGGGATCCTCATCAAACTCAAATTCTGATAAAGTTAGGTACCAAAGGCAAAGGTGTGCCATTTTATAGGCACCAAACTATAAATATCCCTTATTACAAATATTGTCTACTTATATAACTCAATTTGTCCCCCAAGGTTTTGTGTAATCTCTTTTTCGACTATTTTGCTCATAACTTCTTCATACGAAGTGGTAATGACCTCATTATTTTTCTACTACCTCTGTCTTTCAGTTCCCCACAGTATAAAATAAATTTTTTAGGATTTGGACGGTTAACAATTGGTGTTTCATCCTTATTTTCAATGTAAAGGATGACTTCCCTCTTTATTTTTGGAATCAACATACGTAGAAATGCAATTTGCATAAAATGTAGAGTCTTTAAATGTATTATTTTTTACCGCGTTTATTTTTTAGAAAATTTTATAATAAAACTGAGTTTATCTAGTTTATAGTTGTTTTCAAAAAAAAAGGATTTTGAATTCTAACGAAGTGACTAGACTTCCTTGAGTTAATGCATCCAAAACGCAGACTTTTTTCGACTCTCAAGCCTCTAGACATGTAATTTGTGACGGAAATATTTTTTCTAAACATTTTTTATTAAAGGGGAGTCTTTCTTGTTCATGATTTGGTCTTGATCATAGACTTCCGACATCTAACGAAACCGGCGGACTTCCTTGAGTCATTTGTGTTTATGATATTTTATTCAAATTTTGCAATAATTATCTAGCTTAAGGAAGATACTAGAATCGTTAAGAGGTTATTCACGGTTGCAAACCTTATATCCTTCTTTACATGTTTTATTATTGGTAATCTATGACCTTTTTAAGAGATTAGAAGTTCATTATTTGAAGGGATATTTTGAGTTTGGTGCCTATAAAATTGTACACTTTTGCGTTTGGTGCCTAACTTTGTCAAAATCTGAGTTTGGTGCCCAGTCAACAAATTGACGTTGATTGAGCGTGTTGACCATCCTATTTAGAGTATTGAAAAAATGACCTTCAAACTAACCATTAGTGTATTGAAAAAATGAATCCATGTAAATGACTCTATTCGTTTTTCAAATTAATTATTACTGTAATAATTAAATTTGTTTCCATTTTCTATAAATCCATAGTTATCATAGCAATCAGATTATGTCAGCCTTATTTCTCTGGAACGCTCGTAACGTGTTTAAAAAATTCTCTAGAGAGATTTCCCTAATGTGTTCCGTGTTGGTGAATTAGCTAAATCAAATAATCCAGGGTCCGGGGCTCGGGGTTTTCAAACCTTATCTCCTTCTTTACATGTTTTATTATAGGTAATCTATGACCTTTTTAGGAGATTAGAAGTTCATTATTTGAAGGGATATTTTGAGTTTAATGCCTATAAAATTGCACACCTTTGCCTTTGGTACCTAACTTTTTTAGAATTTGAGTTTGGTGAGGATCCCAATCAAGCAGTTGACTTAACAGATGACTGGTTGACCGTTCACAAGCTGTGTTGGAGCACAACTTGTTACTCGGCCCCCTGCCAACTTTTGTAAATAAATAAGTGTCTTTTTCAATAATTGTTTAAACAATAATTATTTAATTTGACTAATTCACTAACACGGACCACATTAGGGAAATCTCTCTAGAGCATTTTTCAAACACGTTACGAGCGTTCCAGAGAAATAAGGCTGACATAATCTAATTGCCATGGTAACTATGGATTTACATAAAATGGAAAAAAATTTAAAGAATACAATAATGATTAATTTGAAAAATGAATAGAGTCATTTACATGGATTCATTTGTTCAATACAATAATGGTTAGTTTGAAGGTTTAAGGAAACGATTATTGGGGTTTACATGAGAGATAGATTTTGGATGATTTACGGGTATAAAATGAAGGGAGCTATGCTTATACTTTGGATTTAATTTAGTGTAAACTAATGGTCATATGAGAAAACAACAGTAGCTCAGTGTATGATTTGAGATTAGCAATGAAAGAAGATGGCGATGGTATTAAGAGTGGGACCTAAAACCTCGAGAATGAAAATCAACAACTCTCATTTCTCAAACATGGAGTATGTAGAAGATAAGGTGCAGTTAGTGAATAAAATGAAGTTTAGAATTTATTAGTCATTTCACAATTTTAACTCTAAATAGGATGGTCAACACGCTCAATCAACGTCAATTCGTTGACTGGGCACGAAACTCAGATTTTGACAAAGTTAGGGACCAAACGCAAAAGTGTACAATTTTATAGGCACCAAACTCAAAATATCTCTTCAAATAATGAACTTCTAATCTCTTAAAAAGGTCATAGATTACCTATAATAAAACATGTAAAGAAGGAGATAAGTTTTGCAACCGTGAATAACCTCTTAACGATTCTAGTTTCCTCTTTATGCTAGATAATCATTTCAAAATTTGAATTAAATATCATAAACACAAATGACTCAAGGAAGTCCGCCGGCTTCGTTAGATGTCGGAACTCTATGATCAAGACCAAATCATGAACAAGAAAGACTCCCCTTTAATAAAAAATGTTTAGAAAAAATAATTCCGTCACAAATTACATGTCTAGAGGCTTGAGAGTCGAAAAAAGCTTGCATTTTGGATGCATTGACTCAAAGAAGTCTAGTGACTTCGTTAGAATTCAAAATCCATTTTTTTGAAAACAACTATAAACTAGATAAACTCAGTATTTATTATAAAATTTTCTAAAAAATAAATGCGGTAAAAAATAATACACTTAAAAAAAGGCTCTACATGTTATGCAAATTGCATTTCTACATATGTTGATTCCAAAAATAAAGAGGGAAGTCATCCTTTACATTGAAAATAAGGATGCAACACCAATTGTTAACCGTCCAAATCCTAAAAAATTTCTTGTATACTGTGGGGAACTGAAAGACATAGGTAACAAAAAAAAATGAGGTCATTCCCACTTCGTATGAAGAAGTTATGAGAAAAATAGTCGAAAAGGAGATTACACAAAACCTTAGGGACAAAGAGAGTTATATAAGTAGACAATATTGGTAATAAGGGATATTTTGAGTTTGGTGCCTATAAAATGGCACACCTTTGCCTTTGGTACCTAACTTTGTCGGAATTTTAGTTTGGTGTGGGTCCCAACCAAGCAGTTGACTTAACGGATGACTGGTAGACCGTTCACAAGCTGTGTTGGAGCACAACTTGTTGCTCGGCCACCCGCCAACTTTTGTAAATAAATACGTGTCTTTGACAATAATTTTCTAAACAATAATTATTTAATTTAACTATTTCACTAATACGGATCACATTAGGGAAATCTTTCTAGAGCATTTTACAAACACGTTATGAGCGTTCCAGAGAAATAAGGCTGACATAATCTGATTTCCATGGTAACTATGGATTTAATGAAAATGGAAAAAAATTTAATTAATACAATAATGATTAATATTAAAAATGAATAGAGTAATTTACATGGATTCATTTGTTAAATACAATAATGGTTAGTTTGAAGGTTTAAGGAAACGATTATTGTGGTTTACATGAGAGATAGATTTTGGTTGATTTACGGGTAAAAAATGAAGGGAGCTACGCTTATACTTTGGATTTAATTTTGTGTAATCTAATGGTCATATGAGAAAATAATAGTAGCTTAGTGTATGAATTGAGATTATCAATGAAAGTAGATGGCGATGGTATTAGGAGTGAAACCTAAAACCTCGTGAATGAAAATCAAAAAATCTCATTTCTCAAACATGGAGTATATAGAAGATAAGGTGCAGTTAGTGAATAAAATGAAGTTTAGAATTTTGTTAGTCATTTCACAATTTTAACTCTAAATAGGATGGTCACCACACTCAATCAACGTCAATTCTTTGACCGGGCACCGAACTCAGATTTTGACAAAGTTAGGCACCAAACGCAAAAGTGTACAATTTTATAGGCACCAAACTCAAAATATCCCTTAAAATAATGAACTTATAATCTCTTAAAAAGGTCATAGATTACCTATAATAAAACATGAAAATAAGGAGATAAGGTTTGCAACCGTTAATAACTTCTCAACGATTATGGGATTTTCTTTAAGGAAGATAATCATTGCAAAATTTGAATAAAATATCATAAACACAAATGACTCAAGAAAGTTCGCCGGTTTCGTTAGATGTCGTAACTCTATGATCAAGACCAAATCATGAACAAGAAAGACTCCCCTTTAATAAAAAATGTTTAGAAAAAATATTTCCGTCACAAATTACATGTCTAGAGGCTTGAGAGTCGAAAAAAGCTTGCATTTTGGATGCATTAACTCAAGGAAGTCTAGTGACTTCGTTAGAATTAGAAATCCTTTTTTTTTTGAAAACAACTATAAACTAGATAAACTCAGTTTTATTATAAAATTTTCTAAAAAAGAAATGCGGCAAAAAATAATACATTTAAAGACTCTACATGTTATGCAAATTGCATTTCTACGTATGTTGATTCCAAAAATAAAAAGGGAAGTCATCCTTTACATTGAAAATAAGGATGAAACACCAATTTTTAACCGTCCAAATCCTAAAAAAAATTCTTGTATATTGTGGGGAACTGAAAGACAGAGGTAGTAGAAAAATAATGAGGTCATTCCCACTTCGTATGAAGAAGTTATGAGCAAAATAGTCGAAAAAGAGATTACACAAAACCTTGGGGGGCAAAGAGAGTTATATAAGTAGACAATCTTTATAATAAGGGTTATTTTGAGTTTGATGCCTATAAAATGGCACACCTTTGCCTTTGGTACCTAACTTTGTCAGAATTTGAGTTTGGTGAGGATCCCAATCAAGCAGTTTATTTATCGGATGACTGGTTCACCGTTCACAAGCTGTGTTGGAGCAAAACTTGGTTCTCGGCCCCTGCCAACTTTTGTAAATAAATACGTGCCTTTGTAAATAATTGTTTAAAGAATAATTATTTAATTTAACTAGTTCACTAACACGGACCGCGTAGGGAAATCTCTTTAGATCATTTTTCAAACACGTTACGAGCGTTCCAGAGAAATAAGGCTAACATAATCTAACTGCCATGATAACTATGGATTTACAGAAAATTGTAACAAATTTAATTAATATAATAATGATTATTTTGAAAAATAAATAGAGTCATTTACATGGATTCATTTACTCAATACAATAATGGTTAGTTTTAAGGTTTAAGGAAACGATTATTGGGGTTTACATGAGAGATATATTTTGGATAATTTACGGGTAAACAATGAAGGGAGCTATGCTTATACTTTAGATTTAATTTTGTGTAAACAGGTGGTCATATGAGAAAATAACAGTAGCTCTGTGTATGATTTGAGATTAGCAATGAAAAAAGATGGCGATGGTATTAAAAACTGGAACCTAAAACCTCGTGAATGAAAATAAACAACTCTCATTTCTCAAACATGGAGTATGTAGAAGATAAGGTGCAGTTAGTGAATAAAATGGAGTTTTGAATTTTATTAGTCATTTCACATTTTTAACTCTAAATTTGATGGTCAACACGGTCAATCAACGCCAATTCATTGACTGGGCACCAAACTAATATATGGAAAAAGTTAAGCACCAAACGCGAAAGTGTACCATTTTATAAGCACCAAACTCAAAATTTCCCTTCTAATAATGAACTTGTAATCTCTTAAAAAGGTCATAGATTACCTATAATAAAACATGGAAAGAAGGAGATAAGGTTTGCAACCGTTAATAACTTCTCAACGACTCTAGGATTTTCATTAAGCTAGATACTCATTGAAAAATTTGAATTAAATACCATAAAAACAAATGACTCAAGGAAGTCCGAAGGCTTCGTTAGATGTCGGAACTCTATGATCAAGACCAAATCATGAAACAGAACCACTCCCCTTTAATAGAAAATGCTGAGAAAAATATTTCCGGCACAAATTACATGTCTAGAGGCTTGAGAGTCTAAAAAAGCTTGCAGTTTGGATACATTGACTCAAGGAAGTCTAGTAACTTCGTTAGAAGTCGAAATCCTTTGTTAAAAACCAAACTATAAACTAAATAAACTTAGTTTTATTTTCTATTACACTAAACCTTGGGGGACAAAGACAGTTATATAAGTAGACAGTATTTATAATAAGGGATATTTTGAGTTTGGTGCCTATAAAATGGCACACCTATGCCTTTGGTACCTAACTTTGTCAGAATTTGAGTTTTGTGTGAACCCAATCAAGCAGTTGATTTAACGGATGACTGGTTGTTCGTTCACAAGCTGTGTTGGAGCACAACTTATTGCTTCACCCTCCCCCCCCCCCGGTCAACTTTTGTAAATAAATACGTGTCTTTGTCAATAATTGTTTAAACAATAATTTTTTTTAATTTAACTAATCACCAACACGGACGACGATAGGGAAATCTCTCTAGAGCATTTTTCAAACACATTACGAGCGTTCCAGAGAAATAAGGCTGCCTTATCTGACTGCCAAGATAACTATGGATTTAAATAAAATGGAAACAAGTTTAATTAATACAATAATGATTAATTTGAAAAATTAATAGGGTCATTTATTAGACATTTCACATTTTTAACTCTAAATTGGATGTCAACACGGTCAATCAACGCCAATTCGTTGACTGGGCACCAAACTCAGATTTTGACAAATTTAGGCACCAAAAGCAAAATTGTGCCATTTTAGAGGCTTGAGAGTCGAAAAACGCTTGCATTTTGGATGCATTGACTCAAGGAAGTCCAGTGACTTCGTTAGAAGTCGAAATCCTTTTTTTAAAGCCAAACTATAAACTAGATAAATTCATTTTTATTATAAAAATTTCTAAAAAATGATTGTGGTAAAAAATAATACATTTAAAGGCTCTACATGTTATCCAAATTGCATTTCTAGTATGTTGATTCCAAAAATAAAGAGGGAAGTCATCCTTTACATTGAAAATAAGGATGAAACACCAATTTCTAAGCGTCCATATCCTAAAAATTTTCCTGTATACTGTGGGGAACTGAAAGACAGAGGTGACGGAAAAAGAATGAGGTCATTCCCACTTCGTATGAAGAAGTTATGAGCAAAATAGTCGAAAAAGAGATTACACAAAACCTTGGGGGACAAAGAGAGTTATATAAGTAGACAATATTTACAATAAGGGGTATTTTGAGTTGGTGCCTATAAAATGGCACACCTTTTCCTTTGGTACCTAATTTTGTCGAAATTTGAGTTTGGTGTGGGTCCCAATCAAGCAGATGACTTAACGGATGACTGGTGGACCATTCACAAGCTGTGTTGGAGCACAACTTGTTGCTCGGCCCCCCGCCAAATTTTGTAAATAAATACGTGTCTTTGTGAATAATTGTTTAAACAATCATTATTTAATTTAACTAGTTCACTAACAGGGACCACGGTAGGGAAATCTCTCTAGATCATTTTCCAAACACGTTATGAGCGTTCCAGAGAAATAAGGCTGACTTATCTGACTGCCATGATAACTATGGATTTACATAAAATGGAAACAAATTTAATTAATACAATAATGATTAATTTGAAAAATGAATAGGGTAATTTACATGGATTCATTTTTTCAATACAATAATGGTTAGTTTGAAGGTTTAAGGAAACGATTATTGGGGTTTACATGAGAGATAGATTTTGGATGATTTACCGATAAACAATGAAGGGAGATATGCTTATACTTTGGATTTAATTTTGTTAAACAGGTGATCATGTGAGAAAATAACAGTATCTCAGTATATGATTTGATATTAGCAATGAAAGAAGATGGCAATGGTATTAAGAGTGGAACCTAAACCCTCGTGAATAAAAATCAACAACTCTGATTTCTCAAACATGGAGTATGTAGAAGATAAGGCGCAGTTAGTGAATAAAACGGAGTTCAGAAATTTATTAGACATTTCACATTTTTAACTCTAAATTGGATGGTCAACACGGTCAATCAACGCCAATTCATTGACTGGGCACCAAATTCAGATATTGACAAAGTTTGGCACCAAACTCGAAATATCCCTTCTAATAATGAACTTCTAATCTTTGAAAAAGGTCATTCATTACCTATAATAAAACATGGAAAGAAGGAGATAAGGTTTTCAACCGTTAATAACTTCTCAACGATTATGGGATCTTCTTTAAGCTAGATAATCATTGCAAAATTTGAATAAAATACCATAAACACAAATGACTCAAGGAAGTCCGCATGCTTCGTTAGATGTCGGAACTCTATGATCAAGACCAAATCATGAAACAAAAAGACTCCCCTTTAATAGAAAATTTTCAGAAAAAATATTTCCTACACTAATTACATGTCTAGAGGCTTGAGAGTCGAAAAAAGCTTGCATTTTGGATGCATTGGCTCAAGGAAGTCCAGTGAGTTCGTTAGAATTCGAAATTCCTTTTTTAAAACCAAACTATAAACTAGATAAACTCATTTTTATTATAAAATTTTCTAAAAAATGATTGGGGTAAATAATAATACATTTAAAGGCTCAACATGTTATCCAAATTGCATTTCTACGTATGTTGATTCCAAAAATAAAGAGGGAAGTCATCCTTTACATTGAAAATAAAGATGAAACACCAAGTACTAAGCGTCCAAATCCTAAAAATATGGGGAACTGAAAGACAGAGGTAAAAGAAAAAGAATGAGGTCATTCCCACTTCGTACGAAGAAGTTATGAGCAAAATAGTCGAAAAAGAGATTACACAAAACCTTGGGGGACAAATAGAGTTAGGAATTTGAGTTTGGTGTGGGTCCCAACCAAGCAGTTGACTTAACCGATGACTGGTGGACCGTTCACAAGCTGTGTTGGAGCACAACTTGTTGCTCGGCCCCCCGCCAACTTTTGTAAATAAATACATGTCTTTGTGAATAATTGTTTCAACAATCATTATTTAATTTAATTAGTTCACTAACACGGACCACGGTAGGGAAATCTCTCTAGATCATTTTCCAAACACGTTACGAGTGTTCCAGAGAAATAAGGCTGACTTATCTGACTGCCATGATAATTATGGATTTACATAAAATGAAAACAAATTTAATTAATACAATAATTATTAATTTGAAAAATGAATAGGGTCATTTACATGGATTCATTTGTTCCATACAATAATGGTTAGTTTGAAGGTTTAAGGAAACGATTATTGGGGTTTACATTTGAGATAGATTTTGGATAATTTACGGGTAAACAATGAAGGGAGCTATGCTTATACTTTGGATTTAATTTTGTGTAAACAGGTGGTCATATGAGAAAATAACAGTAGATCAGTGTATGATTTGAGATTAGCAATGAAAGAAGATGGAAATGGTATTAAGAGTGGAACCTAAAACCTCGTGAATTAAAATCAAAAACTCTCTTTTCTCAAACATGGAGTATGTAGAAGATAAGACGCAATTAGTGAATAAAACGGAGTTTAGAATTTTATTAGACATTTAAAAATTTTAACTCTAAATTGGATGGTCAACACGGTGTCAATCAACGCCAATTCGTTGACTGGGCACCAAACTCAGATATTGACAAAGTTAGGCACCAAACGCGAAAGTGTACCATTTTATAGGCACCAAACTAGAGATATCCCTTCTAATAATGAACTTCTAATCTCTTAAAAAGGTCATAAATTACCTATAATAAAACATGGAAAGAAGGAGATAAGGTTTGCAACCGTTGATAACTTTTCAACAATTATGGGATCTTCTTTAAGCTAGATAATCATTACAAAATTTGAATAAAATACCATAAACACAAATGAATCAAGGAAGTCCGCAGGCTTCGTTAGATGTTGGAACTCTATGATCAAGACTAAATCATGAAACAGAAAGACTCCCCTTTAATAGAAAATTTTCAGAAAAAATATTTCCTGCACAAATTACATGTCTAGAGGCTTGAGAGTCGAAAAAAGCTTGCATTTTGGATGCATTGACTCAAGGAAGTCCAGTGACTTCGTTAGAAGTCAAAATCCTTTTTTTAAAACAAAACTATGAACTAGATAAACTCATTTTTATTATAAAATTTTCTAAAAAATGATTGTGGTAAAAAATAATACATTTAAAGGCTCTATATTTTATCCAAATTGCATTTCTACGTATGTTGATTCCAAAAATAAAGAGGGAAGTCATCCTTTACATTGAAAATAAGGATGAAACACCAATTTCTAAGCGTCAAAATCCTAAACCTTTTCCTGTATACTGAGGGGAACTGAAAGACAGAGGTAACAGAAAAATAATGAGGTCATTCCCACTTCGTATGAAGAAGTTATGAGCAAAATAGTCGAAAAAGAGATTACAGAAAACCTTGGGGGACAAAGAGAGTTATATAAGTAGACAATATTTATAATAAGTGGTATTTTGAGTTTGGTGCCTATAAAATGGCACACCTTTTCCTTTGGTATCTAACTTTGTCGGAATTTGAGTTTGGTGTGGGTAGCAACCAAGCAGTTGACTTAACAGATGACTGGTGGACCGTTCACAAGCTGTGTTGGAGCACAACTTGTTGCTCGGCCCCCCGCCAACTTTTGTTAATAAATACGTGTCTTTGTGAATAATTGTTAAAACAATCAATATTTAATTTAATTAGTTCACTAACACGGACCACAGTAGGGAAATCTCTCTAGATCATTTTCCAAACACGTTACGAGCGTTCCAGAGAAATAAGGTTGACTTATCTGACTGCCATATTAACTACGGATTTACATAAAATGGAAACAAATTTAATTAATACAATAATGATTAATTTGAAAAATGAATAGGGTCATTTACATGGATTCATTTGTTCAATATAACAATGGTTAGTTTGAAGGTTTAAGGAAACGATTATTGGGTTTTACATGAGAGATAGATTTTGGATGATTTACGGGTAAACAATGAAGGGAGCTATGCTTATACTTTGGATTTAATTTTGTGTAAACAGGTGGTCATATGAGAAAATAACAGTAGCTCAGTATATGATTTTAGATTAGCAATGAAAGAAGATGGCAATGGTATTAAGAGTGGAACATAAAACCTCGTGAATGAAAATCAACAACTCTCATTTCTCAAACATGGAGTATGTAGAAGATAAGGCACAGTTAGTGAATAAAACGGAGTTTAGAATTTTATTAGACATTTAACATGTTTAACTCTAAATTGGATGGTCTACACGGTGTCAATCAACGCCAATTCGTTGACTAGGCACCAAACTCAGATATTGACAAAGTTAGGCACCAAACGCGAATGTTTACCATTTTATAGGCACCAAACTCGAAATATATCTTCTAATAATGAACTTCTAATCTATTAAAAAGGTCATATATTACCTATAATAAAACATGGAAAGAAGGAGATAAGGTTTGCAACCGTTAATAACTTCTCAACGATTATGGGATATTTTTTAAGCTAGATAATCATTACAAAATTTGAATAAAATACCATAAACATAAATGACTCAAGGAAGTCCGCAGGCTTCGTTAGATGTTGGAACTCTATAATCAAGACCAAATCATGAACAGAAAGACTCCCCTCTAATAGAAAATTTTCAGAAAAAATATTTCATGCACAAATTACATGTCTAGAGGCTTGAGAGTCGAAAAAAGCTTGCATTTTGGATGCATTGACTCAAGGAAGTCCACTGACTTCGTTAGAAGTCGAAATCCTTTTTTTTAAAACCAAACTATAAACTAGATAAACTCATTTTTATTATAAAATTTTCTAAAAAATTATTGTGGTAAAAAATAATACATTTAAAGGATCTACATGTTATCCAAATTGCATTTCTACGTATGTTGATTCCAAAAATAAAGAGGGAAGTCATCCTTTACATTTAAAATAAGAATGAAACACCAATTGCTAAGCGTCCAAATCCTAAAAACTTTCCTGTATACTGTGGGGAACTGAAAGACAGAGGTAACAGAAAAAGAATGAGGTCATTCCCACTTCGTATGAAGAAGTTATGAGCAAAATCGTCGAAAAAGAGATTACACAAAACTTTGAGGGACAAAGAGAGTTATATAAGTATACAATCTTTATAATATGGGTTATTTTGAGTTTGATGCCTATAAAATGGCACACCTTTTCCTTTGGTACCTAACTTTGTCGGAATTTGAGTTTGGTATAGGTCCCAACCAAGCAGTTGACTTAACAGATGACTGGTGGACCGTTCACAAGCTGTGTTGGAGCACAACTTGTTGCTCGGCCCCCCACCAACTTTTGTAAATGAATACGTGTCTTTTTGAATAATTGTTTAAACAATCATTATTTAATTTAACTAGGACACTAACACGGACCACGGTAGGGAAATCTCTCTAGATCATTTTCCTAACACGTTACGAGCGTTCCAGAGAAATAAGGCTGACTTATCTGACTGCCATGATAACTATGGATTTACATAAAATGGAAACAAATTTAATTAATACAATAATGATTAATTTGAAAAATGAATAGGGTCATTTACATGGATTAATTTGTTCAATACAATAATAGTTAGTTTGAAAGTTTAAGGAAACGATTATTGGGGTTTACATGAGAGATAGATTTTGGGTTATTTACGGGTAAACAATGAAAGGAGCTCTGCTTATACTTTGGATTTAATTTTGTGTAAACAGGTGGTCATATGAGAAAATAACAGTAGCTCAGTGTATGATTTGAGATTAGCAATGAAATAAGATGGCAATGGTATTAAGAGTGGGACCTAAAACCTCGTGAATGAAAATCAACAACTCCCATTTCTCAAACATGGAGTATGTAGAAGATAGGGTGCAGTTAGTAAATAAAACGGAGATAGAATTTTATTAGACATTTCACATTTTTAACTCTAAATTGGATGGTCAACACGGTCAATCAACGCTAATTCGTTG
Organism: Papaver somniferum; assembly: GCF_003573695.1. Taxonomy (NCBI): domain Eukaryota; kingdom Viridiplantae; phylum Streptophyta; class Magnoliopsida; order Ranunculales; family Papaveraceae; genus Papaver; species Papaver somniferum. Next base: position 422,458 of record NW_020621270.1, on the reverse strand, counting down.
ACTGGGCACCAAACTCAGATATTGACAAAGTTAGGTACCAAACGCGAAAGTGTACCCTTTTATATGCACCAAACTCGAAATATCCCTTCTAATAATGAACTTCTAATCTTTTAAAAAGGTCATACATTACCTATAATAAAACATGGAAATAAGGAAATAAGGTTTACAACCGTTAATAAATTCTCAACGATTATGGGATCTTCTTTAAGCTAGATAATCATCGCAAAATTTGAATAAAATACCATAAACACAAATGACTCAAGGAAGTACGCAGGCTTCGTTAGATGTCGGAACTCTATGATCAAGAACAAATCATTAAACAGAAAGACTCCCCTTTAATAGAAAATTTTCAGAAAAAATATTTCCTGCACAAATTAAATGTCTAGAGGTTTGAGATTCGAAAAAAGCTTGCATTTTGGATGCATTGACTCAAGGAAGTCCAGTGACTTTGTTAGAAGTCGAAATCCTTTTTTTAAAACCAAACTATAAACTAGATAAACTCATTTTTATTATAAAATTTTCTAAAAAATGATTGTGGTTAAAAATAATATATTTAAAGGCTCTACATGTTATCTAAATTGCATTTCTACGTTTGTTGATTCCAAAAATAAAGAGGGAAGTCATCCTTTACATTGAAAATAAGAATGAAACAACAATTAATAAGCGTCCAAATCCTAAAAGTTTTCCTGTATATTATGGGGAACTGAAAGACAGAGGTAACAGAAAAAGAATGAGGTCATTCCCACTTCGTATGAAGAAGTTATGAGCAAAATAGTCGAAAAAGAGATTACACAAACCCTTGGGGGACAAAGAGAGTTATATAAGTAGACAATATTTATAATAAGGAGTATTTTGAGTTTGGTGCCTATAAAATGGCACACCTTTTCCTTTGGTACCTAACTTTGTCGGAATTTTAGTTTGGTGTGGGTCTCAACCAAGCAGTTGACTTAACGGATGACTGGTGGACCGTTCACAAGATGTGTTGGAGCACAACTTGTTGCTCGCTCCACCGCCAAATTTTGTAAATAAATACGTCTCCTTGTGAATAATTGTATGTACAATCATTATTTAATTTAACTAGTTCACTAACACGGACCACGGTATGGAAATCTCTCTATATCCTTTTCCAAACACGTTACGAGCGATCCAGAGAAATAAGGCTGACTTATATGACTTCTATTATAACTATGGATTTACATAAAATGGAAACAAATTTAATTAATACAATAATGATTAATTTGAAAAATGAATATGGTCATTTACATGGATTCATTTGTTCAATGGTTAGTTTGAAGGTTTAAGGAAACGATTATTGGGGTTTGAATGAGAGATAAATTTTGGATGATTTATCGGTAAACAACGAAGGGAGCTATGCTTATACTTTGGATTTAATTTTGTGTAAACAGGTGGTCATATGAGAAAATAACAGTAGCTCAGTGTATGATTTGAGATTAGCAATGAAAGAAGATGGCAATGATATTAAGAGTGGGACTTAAAACCTCGTGAATGAAAATCAACAACTCTCATTTCTCAAACATGGAGTATGTAGAAGATAGGGTGCAGTTAGTGAATAAAATGGATTTTAGAATTTTATTAGACATTTCACATTTTTAACTCTAAATTTGATGGTCAACACGGTCAATCAACACCAATTCGTTGACTGGGCACCAAACTCAGATATTGACAAAGTTAGGCACCAAACGCGAAAGTGTACCATTTTATAGGCACCAAACTCGAAATATCCCTTCTAATAATGAACTTCTAATCTTTTAAAAAGGTCATACATTACCTATAATAAACACATGGAAAGAAGGATATAAGGTTTGCAACCGTTAATAACTTCTCAACGATTATGGGATCTTCTTTAAGCTAGATAATCATCGCAAAATTTGAATAAAATACCATAAACACAAATGACTCAAGGAAGTTCGCAGGCTTTGTTAGATGTCAGAACTCTATGATCAAGACCAAATCATGAAACAGAAAGACTCCCCTTTAATAGAAAATTTTCAGAAAAAAATATTTCCTGCACAAATTACATGTCTAGAGGCTTGAGAGTCGAAAAAAGCTTTCATTTTGGATGCATTGACTCAAGGAAGTCCAGTGACTTCGTTAGAAGTCGAAATCCTTTTTTTAAAACCAAACTATAAAATAGATAAACTCATTTATATTATAAAAATTTCTAAAAAATGATTGTGGTAAAAAATAATACATTGAAAGGATCTACATGATATCCAAATTGCATTTCTACGTATGTTGATTCCAAAAATAAAGAGGGAAGTCATCCTTTACATTGAAAATAAGAATGAAATACCAACTGCTAAGCGTCCAAATCCTAAAAACTTTCCTGTATACTGTGGGGAACTGAAAGACAGAGGTAACAGAAAAAGAATGAGGTCATTCCCACTTCGTATGAAGAAGTTATGAGCAAAATAGTCGAAAAAGAGATTACACAAACCCTTGGGGGACAAAGAGAGTTATATAAGTAGACAATCTTTATAATAAGGGTTATTTTGATTTTGATGCCTATAAAATAGCACACCTTTTCCTTTGGTACCTAACTTTGTCGGAATTTAAGTTTGGTATAGGTCCCAACCAAGCAGTTGACTTAACAGATGACTGGTGGACCGTTCACAAGCTGTGTTGGAGCACAACTTGTTGCTCGCACCCCCGCCAACTTTTGTAAATGAATACGTGTCTTTTTGAATAATTGTTTAAACAGTCATTATTTAATTTAACTAGGACACTAACATGGACCACGATAGGGAAATCTCTCTAGATCATTTTCCTAACACGTTAGAAGCGTTCCAGAGAAATAAGGCTGACTTATCTGACTGCCATGATAACTATGGATTTACATAAAATGGAAACAAATTTAATTAATACAATAATGATTAATTTGAAAAATGAATAGGCTCATTTACATGGATTAATTTGTTCAATGGTTAGTTTGAAGGTTTAAGGAAACGATTATTGGGGTTTACATGAGAGATAGATTTTGGATGATTTATCGGTAAACAACGAAGGGAGCTATGCTTATACTTTGGATTTAATTTTGTGTAAACAGGTGGTCATATGAGAAAATAACAGTAGCTCAGTGTATGATTTGAGATTAGCAATGAAAGAAGATGGCAATGATATTAAGAGTGGGACTTAAAACCTCGTGAATGAAAATCAACAACTCTCATTTCTCAAACATGGAGTATGTAGAAGATAGGGTGCAGTTAGTGAATAAAATGGAGTTTAGAATTTTATTAGACATTTCACATTTTTAACTCTAAATTTGATGGTCAACACGGTCAATCAACACCAATTCGTTGACTGGGCACCAAACTCAGATATTGACAAAGTTAGGCACCAAACGCGAAAGTGTACCATTTTACAGGCACCAAACTCGAAATATCCCTTCTAATAATGAACTTCTAATCTTTTAAAAAGGTCATACATTACCTATAATAAACACATGGAAAGAAGGATATAAGGTTTGCAACCGTTAATAACTTCTCAACGATTATGGGATCTTCTTTAAGCTAGATAATCATCGCAAAATTTGAATAAAATACCATAAACACAAATGACTCAAGGAAGTTCGCAGGCTTCGTTAGATGTCAGAACTCTATGATCAAGACCAATTCATGAAACAGAAAGACTCTCCTTTAATAGAAAATTTTCAGAAAAAAATATTTCGTGCAAAAATTACATGTCTAGAGGCTTGAGAGTCGAAAAAAGCTTTCATTTTGGATGCATTGACTCAAGGAAGTCCAGTGACTTCGTTAGAAGTCGAAATCCTTTTTTTAAAACCAAACTATAAAATAGATAAACTCATTTATATTATAAAAATTTCTAAAAAATGATTGTGGTAAAAAATAATATATTGAAAGGCTTTACATGATATCCAAATTGCATTTCTACGTATGTTGATTCCAAAAATAAAGAGGGAAGTCATCCTTTACATTGAAAATAAGAATGAAACACCAATTGATAAGCGTCCAAATCCTAAAAATTTTCCTGTATATTATGGGGAACTGAAAGACAGAGGTAACAGAAAAAGAATGAGGTCATTCCCACTTCGTATGAAGAAGTTATGAGCAAAATAGTCGAAAAAGAGATTACACAAACCCTTGGGGGACAAAGAGAGTTATATAAATAGACAATCTTTATAATAAGGGTTATTTTGAGTTTGATGCTTATAAAATGGCACACCTTTTCCTTTGGTACCTAACTTTGTCGGAATTTGAGTTTGGTATAGGTCCCAACCAAGCAGTTGACTTAACAGATGACTGGTGGACCGTTCACAAGCTGTGTTGGAGCACAACTTGTTGCTCGGCCCCCCGCCAACTTTTGTAAATGAATACGTGTCTTTTTGAATAATTGCTTAAACAATCATTATTTAATTTGACTAGGACACTAACACGGACCACGGTAGGGAAATCTCTCTAGATCATTTTCCTAACACGTTAGAAGCGTTCCAGAGAAATAAGGCTGACTTATCTGACTGCCATGATAACTATGGATTTACATAAAATGGAAACAAATTTAATTAATACAATAATGATTAATTTGAAAAATGAATAGGGTCATTTACATGGATTAATTTGTTCAATACAATAATAGTTAGTTTGAAAGTTTAAGGAAACGATTATTGGGGTTTACATGAGAGATAGATTTAGGGTTATTTACGGGTAAACAATGAAAGGAGCTCTGCTTATACTTTGGATTTAATTTTGTGTAAACAGGTGGTCATATGAGAAAATAACAGTAGCTCAGTGTATGATTTGAGATTAGCAATGAAAGAAGATGGCAATGGTATTAAGATTGGGACCTAAAACCTCGTGAATGAAAATCAACAACTCCCGTTTCTCAAACATGGAGTATGTAGAAGATAGGGTGCAGTTAGTAAATAAAACGGAGATAGAATTTTATTAGACATTTAAAAATTTTAACTCTAAATTGGATGGTCAACACGGTGTCAATCAACGCCAATTCGTTGACTGGGCACCAAACTCAGATATTGACAAAGTTAGGCACCAAACGCGAAAGTGTACCATTTTATAGGCACCAAACTAGAGATATCCCTTCTAATAATGAACTTCTAATCTCTTAAAAAGGTCATAAATTACCTATAATAAAACATGGAAAGAAGGAGATAAGGTTTGCAACCGTTGATAACTTTTCAACAATTATGGGATCTTCTTTAAGCTAGATAATCATTACAAAATTTGAATAAAATACCATAAACACAAATGAATCAAGGAAGTCCGCAGGCTTCGTTAGATGTTGGAACTCTATGATCAAGACTAAATCATGAAACAGAAAGACTCCCCTTTAATAGAAAATTTTCAGAAAAAATATTTCCTGCACAAATTACATGTCTAGAGGCTTGAGAGTCGAAAAAAGCTTGCATTTTGGATGCATTGACTCAAGGAAGTCCAGTGACTTCGTTAGAAGTCAAAATCCTTTTTTTAAAACAAAACTATGAACTAGATAAACTCATTTTTATTATAAAATTTTCTAAAAAATGATTGTGGTAAAAAATAATACATTTAAAGGCTCTATATTTTATCCAAATTGCATTTCTACGTATGTTGATTCCAAAAATAAAGAGGGAAGTCATCCTTTACATTGAAAATAAGGATGAAACACCAATTTCTAAGCGTCAAAATCCTAAACCTTTTCCTGTATACTGAGGGGAACTGAAAGACAGAGGTAACAGAAAAATAATGAGGTCATTCCCACTTCGTATGAAGAAGTTATGAGCAAAATAGTCGAAAAAGAGATTACAGAAAACCTTGGGGGACAAAGAGAGTTATATAAGTAGACAATATTTATAATAAGTGGTATTTTGAGTTTGGTGCCTATAAAATGGCACACCTTTTCCTTTGGTATCTAACTTTGTCGGAATTTGAGTTTGGTGTGGGTAGCAACCAAGCAGTTGACTTAACAGATGACTGGTGGACCGTTCACAAGCTGTGTTGGAGCACAACTTGTTGCTCGGCCCCCCGCCAACTTTTGTTAATAAATACGTGTCTTTGTGAATAATTGTTAAAACAATCAATATTTAATTTAATTAGTTCACTAACACGGACCACAGTAGGGAAATCTCTCTAGATCATTTTCCAAACACGTTACGAGCGTTCCAGAGAAATAAGGTTGACTTATCTGACTGCCATATTAACTACGGATTTACATAAAATGGAAACAAATTTAATTAATACAATAATGATTAATTTGAAAAATGAATAGGGTCATTTACATGGATTCATTTGTTCAATATAACAATGGTTAGTTTGAAGGTTTAAGGAAACGATTATTGGGTTTTACATGAGAGATAGATTTTGGATGATTTACGGGTAAACAATGAAGGGAGCTATGCTTATACTTTGGATTTAATTTTGTGTAAACAGGTGGTCATATGAGAAAATAACAGTAGCTCAGTATATGATTTTAAATTAGCAATGAAAGAAGATGGCAATGGTATTAAGAGTGGAACATAAAACCTCGTGAATGAAAATCAACAACTCTCATTTCTCAAACATGGAGTATGTAGAAGATAAGGCACAGTTAGTGAATAAAACGGAGTTTAGAATTTTATTAGACATTTAACATGTTTAACTCTAAATTGGATGGTCTACACGGTGTCAATCAACGCCAATTCGTTGACTAGGCACCAAACTCAGATATTGACAAAGTTAGGCACCAAACGCGAATGTTTACCATTTTATAGGCACCAAACTCGAAATATATCTTCTAATAATGAACTTCTAATCTATTAAAAAGGTCATATATTACCTATAATAAAACATGGAAAGAAGGAGATAAGGTTTGCAACCGTTAATAACTTCTCAACGATTATGGGATATTTTTTAAGCTAGATAATCATTACAAAATTTGAATAAAATACCATAAACATAAATGACTCAAGGAAGTCCGCAGGCTTCGTTAGATGTTGGAACTCTATAATCAAGACCAAATCATGAACAGAAAGACTCCCCTCTAATAGAAAATTTTCAGAAAAAATATTTCATGCACAAATTACATGTCTAGAGGCTTGAGAGTCGAAAAAAGCTTGCATTTTGGATGCATTGACTCAAGGAAGTCCACTGACTTCGTTAGAAGTCGAAATCCTTTTTATTAAAACCAAACTATAAACTAGATAAACTCATTTTTATTATAAAATTTTCTAAAAAATTATTGTGGTAAAAAATAATACATTTAAAGGATCTACATGTTATCCAAATTGCATTTCTACGTATGTTGATTCCAAAAATAAAGAGGGAAGTCATCCTTTACATTTAAAATAAGAATGAAACACCAATTGCTAAGCGTCCAAATCCTAAAAACTTTCCTGTATACTGTGGGGAACTGAAAGACAGAGGTAACAGAAAAAGAATGAGGTCATTCCCACTTCGTATGAAGAAGTTATGAGCAAAATCGTCGAAAAAGAGATTACACAAAACTTTGAGGGACAAAGAGAGTTATATAAGTATACAATCTTTATAATATGGGTTATTTTGAGTTTGATGCCTATAAAATGGCACACCTTTTCCTTTGGTACCTAACTTTGTCGGAATTTGAGTTTGGTATAGGTCCCAACCAAGCAGTTGACTTAACAGATGACTGGTGGACCGTTCACAAGCTGTGTTGGAGCACAACTTGTTGCTCGGCCCCCCACCAACTTTTGTAAATGAATACGTGTCTTTTTGAATAATTGTTTAAACAATCATTATTTAATTTAACTAGGACACTAACACGGACCACGGTAGGGAAATCTCTCTAGATCATTTTCCTAACACGTTACGAGCGTTCCAGAGAAATAAGGCTGACTTATCTGACTGCCATGATAACTATGGATTTACATAAAATGGAAACAAATTTAATTAATACAATAATGATTAATTTGAAAAATGAATAGGGTCATTTACATGGATTAATTTGTTCAATACAATAATAGTTAGTTTGAAAGTTTAAGGAAACGATTATTGGGGTTTACATGAGAGATAGATTTTGGGTTATTTACGGGTAAACAATGAAAGGAGCTCTGCTTATACTTTGGATTTAATTTTGTGTAAACAGGTGGTCATATGAGAAAATAACAGTAGCTCAGTGTATGATTTGAGATTAGCAATGAAATAAGATGGCAATGGTATTAAGAGTGGGACCTAAAACCTCGTGAATGAAAATCAACAACTCCCATTTCTCAAACATGGAGTATGTAGAAGATAGGGTGCAGTTAGTAAATAAAACGGAGATAGAATTTTATTAGACATTTCACATTTTTAACTCTAAATTGGATGGTCAACACGGTCAATCAACGCTAATTCGTTGACTGGGCACCAAACTCAGATATTGACAAAGTTAGGTACCAAACGCGAAAGTGTACCCTTTTATATGCAACAAACTCGAAATATCCCTTCTAATAATGAACTTCTAATCTTTTAAAAAGGTCATACATTACCTATAATAAAACATGGAAATAAGGAAATAAGGTTTACAACCGTTAATAAATTCTCAACGATTATGGGATCTTCTTTAAGCTAGATAATCATCGCAAAATTTGAATAAAATACCATAAACACAAATGACTCAAGGAAGTACGCAGGCTTCGTTAGATGTCGGAACTCTATGATCAAGAACAAATCATTAAACAGAAAGACTCCCCTTCAATAGAAAATTTTCAGAAAAAATATTTCCTGCACAAATTAAATGTCTAGAGGTTTGAGATTCGAAAAAACCTTGCATTTTGGATGCATTGACTCAAGGAAGTCCAGTGACTTTGTTAGAAGTCGAAATCCTTTTTTTAAAACCAAACTATAAACTAGATAAACTCATTTTTATTATAAAATTTTCTAAAAAATGATTGTGGTTAAAAATAATATATTTAAAGGCTCTACATGTTATCTAAATTGCATTTCTACGTTTGTTGATTCCAAAAATAAAGAGGGAAGTCATCCTTTACATTGAAAATAAGAATGAAACAACAATTAATAAGCGTCCAAATCCTAAAAGTTTCCTGTATATTATGGGGAACTGAAAGACAGAGGTAACAGAAAAAGAATGAGGTCATTCCCACTTCGTATGAAGAAGTTATGAGCAAAATAGTCGAAAAAGAGATTACACAAACCCTTGGGGGACAAAGAGAGTTATATAAGTAGACAATATTTATAATAAGGAGTATTTTGAGTTTGGTGCCTATAAAATGGCACACCATTTCCTTTGGTACCTAACTTTGTCGGAATTTTAGTTTGGTGTGGGTCTCAACCAAGCAGTTGACTTAACGGATGACTGGTGGACCGTTCACAAGATGTGTTGGAGCACAACTTGTTGCTCGCTCCACCGCCAAATTTTGTAAATAAATACGTCTCCTTGTGACTAATTGTATGTACAATCATTATTTAATTTAACTAGTTCACTAACACGGACCACGGTATGGAAATCTCTCTATATCCTTTTCCAAACACGTTACGAGCGATCCAGAGAAATAAGGCTGACTTATATGACTTCTATTATAACTATGGATTTACATAAAATGGAAACAAATTTAATTAATACAATAATGATTAATTTGAAAAATGAATATGGTCATTTACATGGATTCATTTGTTCAATGGTTAGTTTGAAGGTTTAAGGAAACGATTATTGGGGTTTACATGAGAGATAAATTTTGGATGATTTATCGGTAAACAACGAAGGGAGCTATGCTTATACTTTGGATTTAATTTTGTGTAAACAGGTGGTCATATGAGAAAATAACAGTAGCTCAGTGTATGATTTGAGATTAGCAATGAAAGAAGATGGCAATGATATTAAGAGTGGGACTTAAAACCTCGTGAATGAAAATCAACAACTCTCATTTCTCAAACATGGAGTATGTAGAAGATAGGGTGCAGTTAGTAAATAAAACGGAGATAGAATTTTATTAGACATTTAAAAATTTTAACTCTAAATTGGATGGTCAACACGGTGTCAATCAACGCCAATTCGTTGACTGGGCACCAAACTCAGATATTGACAAAGTTAGGCACCAAACGCGAAAGTGTACCATTTTATAGGCACCAAACTAGATATATCCCTTCTAATAATGAACTTCTAATCTCTTAAAAAGGTCATAAATTACCTATAATAAAACATGGAAAGAAGGAGATAAGGTTTGCAACCGTTGATAACTTTTCAACAATTATGGGATCTTCTTTAAGCTAGATAATCATTACAAAATTTGAATAAAATACCATAAACACAAATGAATCAAGGAAGTCCGCAGGCTTCGTTAGATGTTGGAACTCTATGATCAAGACTAAATCATGAAACAGAAAGACTCCCCTTTAATAGAAAATTTTCAGAAAAAATATTTCCTGCACAAATTACATGTCTAGAGGCTTGAGAGTCGAAAAAAGCTTGCATTTTGGATGCATTGACTCAAGGAAGTCCAGTGACTTCGTTAGAAGTCAAAATCCTTTTTTTAAAACAAAACTATGAACTAGATAAACTCATTTTTATTATAAAATTTTCTAAAAAATGATTGTGGTAAAAAATAATACATTTAAAGGCTCTATATTTTATCCAAATTGCATTTCTACGTATGTTGATTCCAAAAATAAAGAGGGAAGTCATCCTTTACATTGAAAATAAGGATGAAACACCAATTTCTAAGCGTCAAAATCCTAAACCTTTTCCTGTATACTGAGGGGAACTGAAAGACAGAGGTAACAGAAAAATAATGAGGTCATTCCCACTTCGTATGAAGAAGTTATGAGCAAAATAGTCGAAAAAGAGATTACAGAAAACCTTGGGGGACAAAGAGAGTTATATAAGTAGACAATATTTATAATAAGTGGTATTTTGAGTTTGGTGCCTATAAAATGGCACACCTTTTCCTTTGGTATCTAACTTTGTCGGAATTTGAGTTTGGTGTGGGTAGCAACCAAGCAGTTGACTTAACAGATGACTGGTGGACCGTTCACAAGCTGTGTTGGAGCACAACTTGTTGCTCGGCCCCCCGCCAACTTTTGTTAATAAATACGTGTCTTTGTGAATAATTGTTAAAACAATCAATATTTAATTTAATTAGTTCACTAACACGGACCACAGTAGGGAAATCTCTCTAGATCATTTTCCAAACACGTTACGAGCGTTCCAGAGAAATAAGGTTGACTTATCTGACTGCCATATTAACTACGGATTTACATAAAATGGAAACAAATTTAATTAATACAATAATGATTAATTTGAAAAATGAATAGGGTCATTTACATGGATTCATTTGTTCAATATAACAATGGTTAGTTTGAAGGTTTAAGGAAACGATTATTGGGTTTTACATGAGAGATAGATTTTGGATGATTTACGGGTAAACAATGAAGGGAGCTATGCTTATACTTTGGATTTAATTTTGTGTAAACAGGTGGTCATATGAGAAAATAACAGTAGCTCAGTATATGATTTTAAATTAGCAATGAAAGAAGATGGCAATGGTATTAAGAGTGGAACATAAAACCTCGTGAATGAAAATCAACAACTCTCATTTCTCAAACATGGAGTATGTAGAAGATAAGGCACAGTTAGTGAATAAAACGGAGTTTAGAATTTTATTAGACATTTAACATGTTTAACTCTAAATTGGATGGTCTACACGGTGTCAATCAACGCCAATTCGTTGACTAGGCACCAAACTCAGATATTGACAAAGTTAGGCACCAAACGCGAATGTTTACCATTTTATAGGCACCAAACTCGAAATATATCTTCTAATAATGAACTTCTAATCTATTAAAAAGGTCATATATTACCTATAATAAAACATGGAAAGAAGGAGATAAGGTTTGCAACCGTTAATAACTTCTCAACGATTATGGGATATTTTTTAAGCTAGATAATCATTACAAAATTTGAATAAAATACCATAAACATAAATGACTCAAGGAAGTCCGCAGGCTTCGTTAGATGTTGGAACTCTATAATCAAGACCAAATCATGAACAGAAAGACTCCCCTCTAATAGAAAATTTTCAGAAAAAATATTTCATGCACAAATTACATGTCTAGAGGCTTGAGAGTCGAAAAAAGCTTGCATTTTGGATGCATTGACTCAAGGAAGTCCACTGACTTCGTTAGAAGTCGAAATCCTTTTTTTTAAAACCAAACTATAAACTAGATAAACTCATTTTTATTATAAAATTTTCTAAAAAATTATTGTGGTAAAAAATAATACATTTAAAGGATCTACATGTTATCCAAATTGCATTTCTACGTATGTTGATTCCAAAAATAAAGAGGGAAGTCATCCTTTACATTTAAAATAAGAATGAAACACCAATTGCTAAGCGTCCAAATCCTAAAAACTTTCCTGTATACTGTGGGGAACTGAAAGACAGAGGTAACAGAAAAAGAATGAGGTCATTCCCACTTCGTATGAAGAAGTTATGAGCAAAATCGTCGAAAAAGAGATTACACAAAACTTTGAGGGACAAAGAGAGTTATATAAGTATACAATCTTTATAATATGGGTTATTTTGAGTTTGATGCCTATAAAATGGCACACCTTTTCCTTTGGTACCTAACTTTGTCGGAATTTGAGTTTGGTATAGGTCCCAACCAAGCAGTTGACTTAACAGATGACTGGTGGACCGTTCACAAGCTGTGTTGGAGCACAACTTGTTGCTCGGCCCCCCACCAACTTTTGTAAATGAATACGTGTCTTTTTGAATAATTGTTTAAACAATCATTATTTAATTTAACTAGGACACTAACACGGACCACGGTAGGGAAATCTCTCTAGATCATTTTCCTAACACGTTACGAGCGTTCCAGAGAAATAAGGCTGACTTATCTGACTGCCATGATAACTATGGATTTACATAAAATGGAAACAAATTTAATTAATACAATAATGATTAATTTGAAAAATGAATAGGGTCATTTACATGGATTAATTTGTTCAATACAATAATAGTTAGTTTGAAAGTTTAAGGAAACGATTATTGGGGTTTACATGAGAGATAGATTTTGGGTTATTTACGGGTAAACAATGAAAGGAGCTCTGCTTATACTTTGGATTTAATTTTGTGTAAACAGGTGGTCATATGAGAAAATAACAGTAGCTCAGTGTATGATTTGAGATTAGCAATGAAATAAGATGGCAATGGTATTAAGAGTGGGACCTAAAACCTCGTGAATGAAAATCAACAACTCCCATTTCTCAAACATGGAGTATGTAGAAGATAGGGTGCAGTTAGTAAATAAAACGGAGATAGAATTTTATTAGACATTTCACATTTTTAACTCTAAATTGGATGGTCAACACGGTCAATCAACGCTAATTCGTTGACTGGGCACCAAACTCAGATATTGACAAAGTTAGGTACCAAACGCGAAAGTGTACCCTTTTATATGCACCAAACTCGAAATATCCCTTCTAATAATGAACTTCTAATCTTTTAAAAAGGTCATACATTACCTATAATAAAACATGGAAATAAGGAAATAAGGTTTACAACCGTTAATAAATTCTCAACGATTATGGGATCTTCTTTAAGCTAGATAATCATCGCAAAATTTGAATAAAATACCATAAACACAAATGACTCAAGGAAGTACGCAGGCTTCGTTAGATGTCGGAACTCTATGATCAAGAACAAATCATTAAACAGAAAGACTCCCCTTTAATAGAAAATTTTCAGAAAAAATATTTCCTGCACAAATTAAATGTCTAGAGGTTTGAGATTCGAAAAAAGCTTGCATTTTGGATGCATTGACTCAAGGAAGTCCAGTGACTTTGTTAGAAGTCGAAATCCTTTTTTTAAAACCAAACTATAAACTAGATAAACTCATTTTTATTATAAAATTTTCTAAAAAATGATTGTGGTTAAAAATAATATATTTAAAGGCTCTACATGTTATCTAAATTGCATTTCTACGTTTGTTGATTCCAAAAATAAAGAGGGAAGTCATCCTTTACATTGAAAATAAGAATGAAACAACAATTAATAAGCGTCCAAATCCTAAAAGTTTTCCTGTATATTATGGGGAACTGAAAGACAGAGGTAACAGAAAAAGAATGAGGTCATTCCCACTTCGTATGAAGAAGTTATGAGCAAAATAGTCGAAAAAGAGATTACACAAACCCTTGGGGGACAAAGAGAGTTATATAAGTAGACAATATTTATAATAAGGAGTATTTTGAGTTTGGTGCCTATAAAATGGCACACCTTTTCCTTTGGTACCTAACTTTGTCGGAATTTTAGTTTGGTGTGGGTCTCAACCAAGCAGTTGACTTAACGGATGACTGGTGGACCGTTCACAAGATGTGTTGGAGCACAACTTGTTGCTCGCTCCACCGCCAAATTTTGTAAATAAATACGTCTCCTTGTGAATAATTGTATGTACAATCATTATTTAATTTAACTAGTTCACTAACACGGACCACGGTATGGAAATCTCTCTATATCCTTTTCCAAACACGTTACGAGCGATCCAGAGAAATAAGGCTGACTTATATGACTTCTATTATAACTATGGATTTACATAAAATGGAAACAAATTTAATTAATACAATAATGATTAATTTGAAAAATGAATATGGTCATTTACATGGATTCATTTGTTCAATGGTTAGTTTGAAGGTTTAAGGAAACGATTATTGGGGTTTGAATGAGAGATAAATTTTGGATGATTTATCGGTAAACAACGAAGGGAGCTATGCTTATACTTTGGATTTAATTTTGTGTAAACAGGTGGTCATATGAGAAAATAACAGTAGCTCAGTGTATGATTTGAGATTAGCAATGAAAGAAGATGGCAATGATATTAAGAGTGGGACTTAAAACCTCGTGAATGAAAATCAACAACTCTCATTTCTCAAACATGGAGTATGTAGAAGATAGGGTGCAGTTAGTGAATAAAATGGATTTTAGAATTTTATTAGACATTTCACATTTTTAACTCTAAATTTGATGGTCAACACGGTCAATCAACACCAATTCGTTGACTGGGCACCAAACTCAGATATTGACAAAGTTAGGCACCAAACGCGAAAGTGTACCATTTTATAGGCACCAAACTCGAAATATCCCTTCTAATAATGAACTTCTAATCTTTTAAAAAGGTCATACATTACCTATAATAAACACATGGAAAGAAGGATATAAGGTTTGCAACCGTTAATAACTTCTCAACGATTATGGGATCTTCTTTAAGCTAGATAATCATCGCAAAATTTGAATAAAATACCATAAACACAAATGACTCAAGGAAGTTCGCAGGCTTTGTTAGATGTCAGAACTCTATGATCAAGACCAAATCATGAAACAGAAAGACTCCCCTTTAATAGAAAATTTTCAGAAAAAAATATTTCCTGCACAAATTACATGTCTAGAGGCTTGAGAGTCGAAAAAAGCTTTCATTTTGGATGCATTGACTCAAGGAAGTCCAGTGACTTCGTTAGAAGTCGAAATCCTTTTTTTAAAACCAAACTATAAAATAGATAAACTCATTTATATTATAAAAATTTCTAAAAAATGATTGTGGTAAAAAATAATACATTGAAAGGATCTACATGATATCCAAATTGCATTTCTACGTATGTTGATTCCAAAAATAAAGAGGGAAGTCATCCTTTACATTGAAAATAAGAATGAAATACCAACTGCTAAGCGTCCAAATCCTAAAAACTTTCCTGTATACTGTGGGGAACTGAAAGACAGAGGTAACAGAAAAAGAATGAGGTCATTCCCACTTCGTATGAAGAAGTTATGAGCAAAATAGTCGAAAAAGAGATTACACAAACCCTTGGGGGACAAAGAGAGTTATATAAGTAGACAATCTTTATAATAAGGGTTATTTTGATTTTGATGCCTATAAAATAGCACACCTTTTCCTTTGGTACCTAACTTTGTCGGAATTTAAGTTTGGTATAGGTCCCAACCAAGCAGTTGACTTAACAGATGACTGGTGGACCGTTCACAAGCTGTGTTGGAGCACAACTTGTTGCTCGCACCCCCGCCAACTTTTGTAAATGAATACGTGTCTTTTTGAATAATTGTTTAAACAGTCATTATTTAATTTAACTAGGACACTAACACGGACCACGATAGGGAAATCTCTCTAGATCATTTTCCTAACACGTTAGAAGCGTTCCAGAGAAATAAGGCTGACTTATCTGACTGCCATGATAACTATGGATTTACATAAAATGGAAACAAATTTAATTAATACAATAATGATTAATTTGAAAAATGAATAGGCTCATTTACATGGATTAATTTGTTCAATGGTTAGTTTGAAGGTTTAAGGAAACGATTATTGGGGTTTACATGAGAGATAGATTTTGGATGATTTATCGGTAAACAACGAAGGGAGCTATGCTTATACTTTGGATTTAATTTTGTGTAAACAGGTGGTCATATGAGAAAATAACAGTAGCTCAGTGTATGATTTGAGATTAGCAATGAAAGAAGATGGCAATGATATTAAGAGTGGGACTTAAAACCTCGTGAATGAAAATCAACAACTCTCATTTCTCAAACATGGAGTATGTAGAAGATAGGGTGCAGTTAGTGAATAAAATGGAGTTTAGAATTTTATTAGACATTTCACATTTTTAACTCTAAATTTGATGTTCAACACGGTCAATCAACACCAATTCGTTGACTGGGCACCAAACTCAGATATTGACAAAGTTAGGCACCAAACGCGAAAGTGTACCATTTTACAGGCACCAAACTCGAAATATCCCTTCTAATAATGAACTTCTAATCTTTTAAAAAGGTCATACATTACCTATAATAAACACATGGAAAGAAGGATATAAGGTTTGCAACCGTTAATAACTTCTCAACGATTATGGGATCTTCTTTAAGCTAGATAATCATCGCAAAATTTGAATAAAATACCATAAACACAAATGACTCAAGGAAGTTCGCAGGCTTCGTTAGATGTCAGAACTCTATGATCAAGACCAAATCATGAAACAGAAAGACTCCCCTTTAATAGAAAATTTTCAGAAAAAAATATTTCGTGCACAAATTACATGTCTAGAGGCTTGAGAGTCGAAAAAAGCTTTCATTTTGGATGCATTGACTCAAGGAAGTCCAGTGACTTCGTTAGAAGTCGAAATCCTTTTTTTAAAACCAAACTATAAAATAGATAAACTCATTTATATTATAAAAATTTCTAAAAAATGATTGTGGTAAAAAATAATATATTGAAAGGCTTTACATGATATCCAAATTGCATTTCTACGTATGTTGATTCCAAAAATAAAGAGGGAAGTCATCCTTTACATTGAAAATAAGAATGAAACACCAATTGATAAGCGTCCAAATCCTAAAAATTTTCCTGTATATTATGGGGAACTGAAAGACAGAGGTAACAGAAAAAGAATGAGGTCATTCCCACTTCGTATGAAGAAGTTATGAGCAAAATAGTCGAAAAAGAGATTACACAAACCCTTGGGGGACAAAGAGAGTTATATAAGTAGACAATATTTATAATAAGGAGTATTTTGAGTTTGGTGCCTATAAAATGGCACACCTTTTCCTTTGGTACCTAACTTTGTCGGAATTTTAGTTTGGTGTGGGTCTCAACCAAGCAGTTGACTTAACGGATGACTGGTGGACCGTTCACAAGATGTGTTGGAGCACAACTTGTTGCTCGCTCCACCGCCAAATTTTGTAAATAAATACGTCTCCTTGTGACTAATTGTATGTACAATCATTATTTAATTTAACTAGTTCACTAACACGGACCACGGTATGGAAATCTCTCTATATCCTTTTCCAAACACGTTACGAGCGATCCAGAGAAATAAGGCTGACTTATATGACTTCTATTATAACTATGGATTTACATAAAATGGAAACAAATTTAATTAATACAATAATGATTAATTTGAAAAATGAATATGGTCATTTACATGGATTCATTTGTTCAATGGTTAGTTTGAAGGTTTAAGGAAACGATTATTGGGGTTTACATGAGAGATAAATTTTGGATGATTTATCGGTAAACAACGAAGGGAGCTATGCTTATACTTTGGATTTAATTTTGTGTAAACAGGTGGTCATATGAGAAAATAACAGTAGCTCAGTGTATGATTTGAGATTAGCAATGAAAGAAGATGGCAATGATATTAAGAGTGGGACTTAAAACCTCGTGAATGAAAATCAACAACTCTCATTTCTCAAACATGGAGTATGTAGAAGATAGGGTGCAGTTAGTGAATAAAATGGATTTTAGAATTTTATTAGACATTTCACATTTTTAACTCTAAATTTGATGGTCAACACGGTCAATCAACACCAATTCGTTGACTGGGCACCAAACTCAGATATTGACAAAGTTAGGCACCAAACGCGAAAGTGTACCATTTTATAGGCACCAAACTCGAAATATCCCTTCTAATAATGAACTTCTAATCTTTTAAAAAGGTCATACATTACCTATAATAAACACATGGAAAGAAGGATATAAGGTTTGCAACCGTTAATAACTTCTCAACGATTATGGGATCTTCTTTAAGCTAGATAATCATCGCAAAATTTGAATAAAATACCATAAACACAAATGACTCAAGGAAGTTCGCAGGCTTCGTTAGATGTCAGAACTCTATGATCAAGACCAAATCATGAAACAGAAAGACTCCCCTTTAATAGAAAATTTTCAGAAAAAAATATTTCGTGCACAAATTACATGTCTAGAGGCTTGAGAGTCGAAAAAAGCTTTCATTTTGGATGCATTGACTCAAGGAAGTCCAGTGACTTCGTTAGAAGTCGAAATCCTTTTTTTAAAACCAAACTATAAAATAGATAAACTCATTTATATTATAAAAATTTCTAAAAAATGATTGTGGTAAAAAATAATATATTGAAAGGCTTTACATGATATCCAAATTGCATTTCTACGTATGTTGATTCCAAAAATAAAGAGGGAAGTCATCCTTTACATTGAAAATAAGAATGAAACACCAATTGATAAGCGTCCAAATCCTAAAAATTTTCCTGTATATTATGGGGAACTGAAAGACAGAGGTAACAGAAAAAGAATGAGGTCATTCCCACTTCGTATGAAGAAGTTATGAGCAAAATAGTCGAAAAAGAGATTACACAAACCCTTGGGGGACAAAGAGAGTTATATAAATAGACAATCTTTATAATAAGGGTTATTTTGAGTTTGATGCTTATAAAATGGCACACCTTTTCCTTTGGTACCTAACTTTGTCGGAATTTGAGTTTGGTATAGGTCCCAACCAAGCAGTTGACTTAACAGATGACTGGTGGACCGTTCACAAGCTGTGTTGGAGCACAACTTGTTGCTCGGCCCCCCGCCAACTTTTGTAAATGAATACGTGTCTTTTTGAATAATTGCTTAAACAATCATTATTTAATTTGACTAGGACACTAACACGGACCACGGTAGGGAAATCTCTCTAGATCATTTTCCTAACACGTTAGAAGCGTTCCAGAGAAATAAGGCTGACTTATCTGACTGCCATGATAACTATGGATTTACATAAAATGGAAACAAATTTAATTAATACAATAATGATTAATTTGAAAAATGAATAGGGTCATTTACATGGATTAATTTGTTCAATACAATAATAGTTAGTTTGAAAGTTTAAGGAAACGATTATTGGGGTTTACATGAGAGATAGATTTAGGGTTATTTACGGGTAAACAATGAAAGGAGCTCTGCTTATACTTTGGATTTAATTTTGTGTAAACAGGTGGTCATATGAGAAAATAATAGTAGCTCAGTGTATGATTTGAGATTAGCAATGAAAGAAGATGGCAATGGTATTAAGATTGGGACCTAAAACCTCGTGAATGAAAATCAACAACTCCCATTTCTCAAACATGGAGTATGTAGAAGATAGGGTGCAGTTAGTAAATAAAACGGAGATAGAATTTTATTAGACATTTCACATTTTTAACTCTAAATTGGATGGTCAAAACGGTCAATCAACGCCAATTCGTTGACTGGGCACCAAACTCAGATATTGACAAAGTTAGGTACCAAACGCGAAAGTGTACCATTTTATATTCACCAAACTCGAAATATCCCTTCTAATAATGAACTTCTAATCTTTTAAAAAGGTCATACATTACCTATAATAAAACATTGAAATAAGGAAATAAGGTTTGCAACCGTTAATAAATTCTCAACGATTATGGGATCTTCTTTAAGCTAGATAATCATCGCAAAATTTGAATAAAATACCATAAACACAAATGACTCAAGGAAGTCCGCAGGCTTCGTTAGATGTCGGAACTCTATGATCAAGAACAAATCATTAAACAAAAAGACTCCCCTTTAATAGAAAATTTTCAGAAAAAATATTTCCTGCACAAATTAAATGTCTAGAGGTTTGAGATTCGAAAAAAGCTTGCATTTTGGATGCATTGACTCAAGGAAGTCCAGTGACTTCGTTAGAAGTCGAAATCCTTTTGTAAAACCAAACTATAAACTAGATAAACTCATTTTTATTATAAAATTTTCTAAAAAATGATTGTGGTCAAAAATAATATATTTAAAGGCTCTACATGTTATCTAAATTGCATTTCTACGTATGTTGATTCCAAAAATAAAGAGGGAAGTCATCCTTTACATTGAAAATAAGAATGAAACACCAATTGATAAGCGTCCAAATCCTAAAAATTTTCCTGTATATTATGGGGAACTGAAAGACAGAGGTAACACAAAAAGAATGAGGTCATTCCCACATCGTATGAAGAAGTTATGAGCAAAATAGTCGAAAAAGAGATTACACAAACCCTTGGGGGACAAAGAGAGTTATATAAGTAGACAATCTTTATAATAAGGGTTATTTTGAGTTTGATGCTTATAAAATGGCACACCTTTTCCTTTGGTACCTAACTTTGTCGGAATTTGAGTTTGGTATAGGTCCCAACCAAGCAGTTGACTTAACAGATGACTGGTGGACCGTTCACAAGCTGTGTTGGAGCACAACTTGTTGCTCGGCCCCCCGCCAACTTTTGTAAATGAATACGTGTCTTTTTGAATAATTGCTTAAACAATCATTATTTAATTTGACTAGGACACTAACACGGACCACGGTAGGGAAATCTCTCTAGATCATTTTCCTAACACGTTAGAAGCGTTCCAGAGAAATAAGGCTGACTTATCTGACTGCCATGATAACTATGGATTTACATAAAATGGAAACAAATTTAATTAATACAATAATGATTAATTTGAAAAATGAATAGGGTCATTTACATGGATTAATTTGTTCAATACAATAATAGTTAGTTTGAAAGTTTAAGGAAACGATTATTGGGGTTTACATGAGAGATAGATTTAGGGTTATTTACGGGTAAACAATGAAAGGAGCTCTGCTTATACTTTGGATTTAATTTTGTGTAAACAGGTGGTCATATGAGAAAATAACAGTAGCTCAGTGTATGATTTGAGATTAGCAATGAAAGAAGATGGCAATGGTATTAAGATTGGGACCTAAAACCTCGTGAATGAAAATCAACAACTCCCGTTTCTCAAACATGGAGTATGTAGAAGATAGGGTGCAGTTAGTAAATAAAACGGAGATAGAATTTTATTAGACATTTCACATTTTTAACTCTAAATTGGATGGTCAACACGGTCAATCAACGCCAATTCATTGACTGGGAACCAAACTCAGATATTGACAAAGTTAGGTACCAAACGCGAAAGTGTACCATTTTATATTCACCAAACTCGAAATATCCCTTCTAATAATGAACTTCTAATCTTTTAAAAAGGTCATACATTACCTATAATAAAACATGGAAATAAGGAAATAAGGTTTGC
Source organism: Papaver somniferum (assembly GCF_003573695.1). Taxonomy (NCBI): domain Eukaryota; kingdom Viridiplantae; phylum Streptophyta; class Magnoliopsida; order Ranunculales; family Papaveraceae; genus Papaver; species Papaver somniferum. Next base: position 400,658 of record NW_020621270.1, on the reverse strand, counting down.
AACCGTTAATAAATTCTCAACGATTATGGGATCTTCTTTAAGCTAGATAATCATCGCAAAATTTGAATAAAATACCATAAACACAAATGACTCAAGGAAGTCCGCAGGCTTCGTTAGATGTCGGAACTCTATGATCAAGAACAAATCATGAAACAGAAAGACTCCCCTTTAATAGAAAATTTTCAGAAAAAATATTTCCTGCACAAGTTAAATGTCTAGAGGTTTGAGATTCGAAAAAAGCTTGCATTTTGGATGCATTGACTCAAGGAAGTCCAGTGACTTCGTTAGAAGTCGAAATCCTTTTTTTAAAACCAAACTGTAAAATAGATAAACTCATTTATATTATAAAAATTTCTAAAAAATGATTGTGGTAAAAAATAATATATTGAAAGGCTTTACATGATATCCAAATTGCATTTCTACGTATGTTGATTCCAAAAATAAAAAGGGAAGTCATCCTTTACATTGAAAATAAGAATGAAACAACAATTAATAAGCGTCCAAATCCTAAAAGTTTTCCTGTATATTATGGGGAACTGAAAGACAGAGGTAACAGAAAAAGAATGAGGTCATTCCCACTTCGTATGAAGAAGTTATGAGCAAAATAGTCGAAAAAGAGATTACACAAACCCTTGGGGGACAAAGAGAGTTATATAAGTAGACAATATTTATAATAAGGAGTATTTTGAGTTTGGTGCCTATAAAATGGCACACCTTTTCCTTTGGTACCTAACTTTGTCGGAATTTTAGTTTGGTGTGGGTCTCAACCAAGCAGTTGACTTAACGGATGACTGGTGGACCGTTCACAAGATGTGTTGGAGCACAACTTGTTGCTCGCTCCCCTGCCAAATTTTGTAAATAAATACGTCTCCTTGTGAATAATTTTATATACAATCATTATTTAATTTAACTAGTTCACTAACACGGACCACGGTATGGAAATCTCTCTATATCCTTTTCCAAACACGTTACGAACAATCCAGAGAAATAAGGCTGACTTATATGACTGCTATGATAACTATGGATTTACATAAAATGGAAACAAATTTAATTAATACAATAATGATTAATTTGAAAAATGAATATGGTCATTTACATGGATTCATTTGTTCAATGGTTAGTTTGAAGCTTTAAGGAAACGATTATTGGGGTTTACATGAGAGATACATTTTGGATGATTTATCGGTAAACAACGAAGGGAGCTATGCTTATACTTTGGATTTAATTTTGTGTAAACAGGTGGTCATATGAGAAAATAACAGTAGCTCAGAGTATGATTTGAGATTAGCAATGAAAGAAGATGGCAATGATATTAAGAGTGGGACTTAAAACCTCGTGAATGAAAATCAACAACTCTCATTTCTCAAACATGGAGTATGTAGAAGATAGGGTGCAGTTAGTGAATAAAATGGAGTTTAGAATTTTATTAGACATTTCATATTTTTAACTCTAAATTTGATGGTCAACACTGTCAATCAACACCAATTCGTTGACTGGGCACCAAACTCAGATGTTGACAAAGTTAGGCACCAAACGCGAAAGTATACCATTTTATAGGCACCAAACTCAAAATATCCATTCTAATAATGATCTTCTAATCTCTTAAAAAGGTCATAGATTACCTATAATAAAACATGGAAAGAAGGAGATAAGGTTTTCAACCGTTAATAATTCTCAACGATTATGGGATCTTCTTTAAGCTAGATAATCATCACAAAATTTGAATAAAATACCATAAACACAAATGACTCAAGGAAGTTCGCAGGCTTCGTTAGATGTCAGAACTCTATGATCAAGACCAAATCATGAAACAGAAAGACTCCCCTTTAATCGAAAATTTTCAGAAAAAAAATATTTCCTGCACAAATTACATGTCTAGAGGCTTGAGAGTCGAAAAAAGCTTTCATTTTGGATACATTGACTCAAGGAAGTCCAGTGACTTCGTTAGAAGTCGAAATCCTTTTTTTAAAACCAAACTATAAAATAGATTAACTCATTTATATTATAAAAATTTCTAAAAAATGATTGTGTTAAAAAATAATATATTGAAAGGCTTTACATGATATCCAAATTGCATTTCTACGTATGTTGATTCCAAAAATAAAGAGGGAAGTCATCCTTTACATTGAAAATAAGAATGAAACACCAATTAATAAGCGTCCAAATCCTAAAATTTTTCCTGTATATTATGGGGAACTGAAAGACAGAGGTAACAGAAAAAGAATGAGGTCATTCCCACTTCGTATGAAGAAGTTATGAGCAAAATAGTCGAAAAAGAGATTACACAAACCCTTGGGGGACAAAGAGAGTTATATAAGTAGACAATATTTATAATAAGGAGTATTTTGAGTTTGGTGCCTATAAAATGGCACACCTTTTCCTTTGGTACCTAACTTTTTCGGAATTTGAGTTTGGTGTGGGTCCCAACCAAGCAGTTGACTTAACAGATGACTGGTGGACCGTCCACAAGATGTGTTGGAGCACAACTTGTTGCTCGGCCCCCCGCCAACATTTGTAAATAAATACGTGTCTTTGTGAATAATTAATTGTTTAAACAATCATTATTTAATTTAACTAGGACACTAACACGGACCACGGTAGGGAAATCTCTCTAGATCCTTTTTCCAAACACGTTACGAGCGTTCCAGAGAAATAAGGCTGACTTATCTGACTGCCATGATAACTATGGATTTACATAAAGTGGAAACAAATTTAATTAATACAATAATGATTAATTTTAAAAATGGATAGGATCATTTACATGGATTCATTTGTTCAATACAATTATTGGTGTTTACATGAGAGATAGATTTTGGATGATTTACCGGTAAACAATGAAGGGCTATGCTTATACTTTGGATTTAATTTTGTGTAAACATGTGGTCGTATGAGAAAATAACAGTAGCTCAGTGTATGATTTGAGATTAGCAATGAAAGAAGATGGCAATGGTATTAAGAGTGGGACCTAAAACCTCGTGAATGAAAATCAACAACTCTCATTTCTCAAACATTGAGTATGTAGAAGATAGGGTGCAGTTAGTGAATAAAACGGAGTTTAGAATTTTATTAGACATTTCACATTTTTAACTCTAAATTGGATGGTCAACACGGTCAATCGACGTCAATTCGTTGACTGGGCACCAAACTCAGATATTGACAAAGTTAGGCACCAAACGCGAAAGTGTACTATTTTATAAGCACCAAACTCGAAATATCCCTTCTAATAATGAACTTCTAATCTTTTAAAAAGGTCATACATTACCTATAATAAAACATGTAAAGAAGGATATAAGGTTTGCAACCGTTAATAACTTCTCATCGATTATGGGATCTTCTTTAATCTAGATAATCATTGCATAAATTGAATAAAATACCATAAAAACAAATCACTCAAGGAAGTCCACAGGCTTCGTTAGATGTCGGAACTCTATGATCAAGACCAAATCACGAAATAGAAAGACTCCCCTTTAATAAAAAAATTTCAGAAAAAATATTTCCTGCACAAATTTCATGTCTAGAGGCTTGAGAGTCGAAAAAAGCTTGCATTTTGGATGCATTGACTCAAGGAAGTCCAGTGACTTTTTTAGAAGTCGAAATCCTTTTTTTAAAACCAAATTATAAACTAGATAAACTCATTTTTATTATAAAATTTTCTAAAAAATGATTTTGGTAAAAAATAATACATTTAAAGGCTCTACATGTTATCCAAATTGCATTTCTACGTACTTTGATTCCAAAAATAAAGAGGGAAGTCATCCTTTACATTGATAATAAGTTTGAAACACCAATTTCTAAGCGTCCAAATCCTAAATATTTTCCTGTATACTGTGGGAAACTGAAAGACAGAGGTAACATAAAAAGAATGAGGTCATTCCCACTTCGTATGAATTTATGAGCAAAATAGTCGAAAAATAGATTACACAAAACCTTGGGGGGACAAAGAGAGTTATATAAGTTGACAATATTTACATAAGAGGTATTTTGAGTTTGGTGCCTATAAAATGGCACACCTTTTCCTTTGGTACCTAACTTTGTCGGAATTTGAGTTTGGTGTGGGTCCCAACCAAGCAGTTGACTTAACGGATGACTGGTGGACCATTCACAAGCTGTGTTGGAGCACAACTTGTTGCTCGGCCCCCGCCAACTTTTGTAAATCAATACGTGTCTTTGTGAATAATTGTTTAAACAATCATTATTTAATTTAACTAGTTCACTAACAAGGACCACGGTAGGGAAATCTCTCTAGAACCTTTTTCCAAACACGTTACGAGCGATCCAGAGAAATAAGGATGACTTATCTGACTGCCATGATAACTATGGATTTACATAAAGTGGAAACAAATTTAATTAATACAATAATGATTAATTTGAAAAATGAATATGGTCATTTACATGGATTCATTTGGTCAATACAATAATGGTTAGTTTGAAGGTTTAAGGAAACAATTATTGGTGTTTACATGGGAGATAGATTTTGGATGATTTACCGGTAAACAATGAAGGGAGCCATGCTTATACTTTGGATTTAATTTTGTGTAAACAGGTGGTCATATGAGAAAATAACAGTATCTCAATGTATGATTTGAGATTAGCAATGAAAGAAGATGGCAATGGTATTAAGAGTGGAACCTAAAACCTCGTGAATGAAAATAAACAACTCTCATTTCTCAAACATGGAGTATGTAGAAGATAGGGTGCAGTGAGTGAATAAAACGGAGTTTAGAATTTTATTAGACATTTCATATTTTTTACTCTAAATTGGATGGTCAACACGGTCAATCAACACCAATTCGTTGACTGGGCACCAAACTCAGATATTGACAAAGTTAGGCACCAAACGCGAAAGTGTACCATTTTATAGGCACCAAACTCGAAATATCCCTATCAATAATGAACTTCTAATCTTTTAAAAAGGTCATACATTACCTATAATAAAACTTGGAAAGATGGATATAAGGTTTGCAACCGTTAATAACTTCTCAACGATTATGGGATCTTCTTTAAGCTAGATAATCATCGGAAAAATTGAATAAAATACCATAAACACAAATCACTCAAGGAAGTCCACAGGCTTCGTTAGATGTTGGAACTCTATGATAAGGACCAAATCACGAAACAGAAAGACTCCCCTTTAATAGAAAATTTTCAGAAAAAATTATTTCCTGCACAAATTACATGTATAGAAGCTTGAGAGTCGAAAAAAGCTTGCATTTTGGATGCATTGATTCAAGGAAGTCCTGTGACTTCGTTAGAAGTCGAAATCCTTTTTTTAAAACCAAACTATAAACTAGATAAACTCATTTTTATTATAAAATTTTCTAAAAAATGATTTTTGTAAAAAATAATACATTTAAAGGCTCTACATGTTATCCAAATTGCATTTCTACGTATGTTGATTCCAAAAATAAAGAGGGAAGTTATCCTTTACATTGAAAATAAGGTTCAAACACCAATTGCTAAGGGTCCAAATCCTAAAAATTTTCCTGTATACTATGGGGAACTGAAAGACAGAGGTAACAGAAAAAGAATGAGGTCATTCCCACTTCGTATGAAGAAGTTATGAGCAAAATTGTCGAAAAAGAGATTACACAAAACCTTGGGGAACAAAGAGAGTTATATAAGTAGACAATATTTATAATAAGGGTATTTCGAGTTTGGTGCCTATAAATGGCACACCACACCTTTTCCTTTTGTACCTAACTTTGTCGGAATTTGAGTTTGGTGTGGGTCCCAACCAAGCAGTTGACCTAACAGATGACTGGAGGACCGTTCACAAGCTGTGTTGGAGCACAACTTGTTGCTCGGCCCCCCGCCAACTTTTGTAAGTAAATACGTTTCTTTGTGAATAATTGTTTAAACAATCATTATTTAATTTAACTAGTTCACTATTACGGACCACGGTAGGGAAATATCTCTTGATCAATTTCCAAACACGTTACGAGCGTTCCAGAGAAATAAGGCTGACTTATCTGACTCCCATGATAACTATGGATTTACATAAAATGGAAACAAATTTAATTAATACAATAATCAGTAATTTGAAAAATTAATAGGGTCATTTACATGGATTCATTTGTTCAATACAATAATGGTTAGTTTTAAGGTTTAAGGAAACGATTATTGGGGTTTACATGAGAGTTAGATTTTGGAAGATTTACCGGTAAACAATGAAGGGAGCCATGCTTATACTTTGGATTTAATTTTGTGTAAACAGGTGATCATATGAGAAAATAACAGTAGATCATTATATGATTTGAGATTAGCAATGAAAGAAGATGTCAATGGTATTAAGAGTGGAACCTAAAACCTCGTGAATGAAAATCAACAACTCTCATTTCTCAAACATGGAGTATGTAGAAGATAAGGCGCAGTTAGTGAATAAAACGAAGTTTAGAATTATCTTAGATATTTCACATTTTTAACTTTAAATTGGATGGTCAACACGGTCAATCAACGCCAATTCGATGACTGGGCACCAAACTCAGATATTGAAAAAGTTAGGCACCAAACGCGAAAGTGTACCATTTTATAGGCATCAAACTCGAAATATCCCTTCTAATAATGATCTTCTAATCTCTTAAAAAGGTCATAGATTACCTATAATAAAACATGGAAAGAAGGAGATAAGGTTTTCAACCGTTAATAATTCTCAACGATTATGGGATCTTCTTTAAGCTAGATAATCATTTTAAAATTTGAATAAAATACCATAAACACAAATGACTCAAGGAAATCCGCAGGATTCGTTAGATGTCGGAACTCTATGATCAAGACCAAATCATGAAACAATAAGACTCCCCTTTAATAGAAAATTTTCAGAAAAAATATTTCCTGCACAAATTACATGTCTAGGGGCTTGAGAGTCGAAAAAAGCTTGCATTTTGGATGCATTGACTCAAGGAAGTCCAGTGACTTCGTTAGAAGTCGAAATCCTTTTTTTAAAACCAAATTATAAACTAGATAAACTCATTTTTATTATAAAATTTTCTAAAAAATTATTGTGGTAAAAAATAATACATTTAAAGGCTCTACATGTTATCCAAATTGCATTTCTACGTATGTTGATTCCAAAAATAAAGAGGGAAGTCATCCTTTACATTGAAAATACGGTTGAAACAATAATTCCTAAGCGTCCAAATCCTAAAAAATTTCTGATATACTGTGGGGAACTGAAAGACAGAGGTAACAGAAAAAGAATGAGGTCATTCCCACTTCGTATGAAGAAGTTATGAGCAAAATAGTTGAAAAAGAGATTACACAAAACCTTGGGGGACAAAGAGAGTTATATAAGTAGAAAATATTTATAATAAGGGGTATTTTGAGTTTGGTGCCTATAAAATGGCACACCTTTTCCTTTGGTACCTAACTTTGTCGGAATTTGAGTTTGGTGTGGGTCCAACCAAGCAGTTGACCTAACAGATGACTGGTGGACCGTTCACAAGCTGTGTTGGAGCACAACTTGTTGCTCGGCCCCCCGCCAACTTTTGTAAGTAAATACGTTTCTTTGTGAATAATTGTTTAAACAATCATTATTTAATTTAACTAGTTCACTATTACGGACCACGGTAGGGAAATATCTCTAGATCAATTTCCAAACACGTTACGAGCGTTCCAGAGAAATATGGCTGACTTATCTGACTCCCATGATAACTATGGATTTACATAAAATGGAAAAAAATTTAATTAATACAATAATCAGTAATTTGAAAAATTAATAGGGTCATTTACATGGATTCATTTGTTCAATACAATAATGGTTAGTTTTAAGGTTTAAGGAAACGATTATTGGGGTTTACATGAGAGTTAGATTTTGTAAGATTTACCGGTAAACAATGAAGGGAGCCATGCTTATACTTTGGATTTAATTTTGTGTAAACAGGTGATCATATGAGAAAATAACAGTAGATCATTATATGATTTGAGATTAGCAATGAAAGAAGATGTCAATGGTATTAAGAGTGGAACCTAAAACCTCGTGAATGAAAATCAACAACTCTCATTTCTCAAACATGGAGTATGTAGAAGATAAGGCGCAGTTAGTGAATAAAACGAAGTTTAGAATTATCTTAGATATTTCACATTTTTATCTTTAAATTGGATGGTCAACACGGTCAATAACCGCCAATTCGTTGACTGGGCACCAAACTCAGATATTGACAAAGTTAGGCACCAAACGCGAAAGTTTACCATTTTATAGGCACCAAACTCGAAATATCCCTTCTAATAATGATCTTCTAATCTCTTAAAAAGGTCATAGATTACCTATAATAAAACATGGAAAGAAGGAGATAAGGTTTTCAACCGTTAATAATTCTCAACGATTATGGGATCTTCTTTAAGCTAGATAATCATTGCAAAATTTGAATAAAATACCATAAACACAAATGACTCAAGGAAGTCCGCAGGATTCATTAGATGTCGGAACTCTATGATCAAGACCAAATCATGAAACAATAAGACTCCCCTTTAATAGAAAATTTTCAGAAAAAATATTTCCTGCACAAATTACATGTCTAGGGGCTTGAGAGTCGAAAAAAGCTTGCATTTTGGATGCATTGACTCAAGGAAGTCCAGTGACTTCGTTAGAAGTCGAAATCCTTTTTTTAAAACCAAATTATAAACTAGATAAACTCATTTTTATTATAAAATTTTCTAAAAAATTATTGTGGTAAAAAATAATACATTTAAAGGCTCTACATGTTATCCAAATTGCATTTCTACGTATGTTGATTCCAAAAATAAAGAGGGAAGTCATCCTTTACATTGAAAATACGGTTGAAACAACAATTCCTAAGCGTCCAAATCCTAAAAAAATTCTGATATACTGTGGGGAACTGAAAGACAGAGGTAACAGAAAAAGAATGAGGTCATTCCCACTTCGTATGAAGAAGTTATGAGCAAAATAGTCGAAAAAGAGATTACACAAAACCTTGGGGGACAAAGAGAGTTATATAAGTAGAAAATATTTATAATAAGGGGTATTTTGAGTTTGGTGCCTATAAAATGGCACACATTTTCCGTTGGTACCTAACTTTGTCGGAATTTGAGTTTGGTGTGGGTCCAACCAAGCAGTTGACCTAACAGATGACTGGTGGACCGTTCACAAGCTGTGTTGGAGCACAACTTGTTGCTCGGCCCCCCACCAACTTTTGTAAGTAAATACGTTTCTTTGTGAATAATTGTTTAAACAATCATTATTTAATTTAACTAGTTCACTATTACGGACCACGGTAGGGAAATATCTCTTGATCAATTTCCAAACACGTTACGAGCGTTCCAGAGAAATAAGGCTGACTTATCTGACTCCCATGATAACTATGGATTTACATAAAATGGAAACAAATTTAATTAATACAATAATCAGTAATTTGAAAAATTAATAGGGTCATTTACATGGATTCATTTGTTCAATACAATAATGGTTAGTTTTAAGGTTTAAGGAAACGATTATTGGGGTTTACATGAGAGTTAGATTTTGGAAGATTTACCGGTAAACAATGAAGGGAGCCATGCTTATACTTTGGATTTAATTTTGTGTAAACAGGTGATCATATGAGAAAATAACAGTAGATCATTATATGATTTGAGATTAGGAATGAAAGAAGATGTCAATGGTATTAAGAGTGGAACCTAAAACCTCGTGAATGAAAATCAACAACTCTCATTTCTCAAACATGGAGTATGTAGAAGATAAGGCGCAGTTAGTGAATAAAACGAAGTTTAGAATTATCTTAGATATTTCACATTTTTAACTTTAAATTGGATGGTCAACACGGTCAATCAACGCCAATTCGTTGACTGGGCACCAAACTCAGATATTGAAAAAGTTAGGCACCAAACGCGAAAGTGTACCATTTTATAGGCACCAAACTCGAAATATCCCTTCTAATAATGATCTTCTAATCTCTTAAAAAGGTCATAGATTACCTATAATAAAACATGGAAAGAAGGAGATAAGGTTTGCAACCGTTAATAATTCTCAACGATTATGGGATCTTCTTTAAGCTAGATAATCATTGCAAACTTTGAATAAAATACCATAAACACAAATGACTCAAGGAAGTCCGCAGGATTCGTTAGATGTCGGAACTCTATGATCAAGACCAAATCATGAAACAATAAGACTCCCCTTTAATAGAAAATTTTCAGAAAAAATATTTCCCGCACAAATTACATGTCTAGGGGCTTGAGAGTCGAAAAAATCTTGCATTTTTGATGCATTGACTCAAGGAAGTCCAGTGACTTCGTTAGAAGTCGAAATCCTTTTTTTAAAACCAAATTATAAACTAGATAAACTCATTTTTATTATAAAATTTTCTAAAAAATTATTGTGGTAAAAAATAATACATTTAAAGGCTCTACATGTTATCCAAATTGCATTTCTACGTATGTTGATTCCAAAAATAAAGAGGGAAGTCATCCTTTACATTGAAAATACGGTTGAAACAACAATTCCTAAGCGTCCAAATCCTAAAAAAATTCTGATATACTGTGGGGAACTGAAAGACAGAGGTAACAGAAAAAGAATGAGGTCATTCCCACTAAGTATGAAGAAGTTATGAGCAAAATAGTCGAAAAAGAGATTACACAAAACCTTGGGGGACAAAGAGAGTTATATAAGTAGAAAATATTTATAATAAGGGGTATTTTGAGTTTGGTGCCTATAAAATGGCACACATTTTCCGTTGGTACCTAACTTTGTCGGAATTTGAGTTTGGTGTGGGTCCAACCAAGCAGTTGACCTAACAGATGACTGGTGGACCGTTCACAAGCTGTGTTGGAGCACAACTTGTTGCTCGGCCCCCCGCCAACTTTTGTAAGTAAATACGTTTCTTTGTGAATAATTGTTTAAACAATCATTATTTAATTTAACTAGTTCACTATTACAGACCACGGTAGGGAAATATCTCTAGATCAATTTCCAAACACGTTACGAGCATTCCAGAGAAATAAGGATGACTTATCTGACTCCCATGATAACTATGGATTTACATAAAATGGAAACAAATTTAATTAATACAATAATCAGTAATTTGTAAAATTAATAGGGTCATTTACATGGATTCATTTGTTCAATACAATAATGGTTAGTTTTAAGGTTTAAGGAAACGATTATTGGGGTTTACATGAGAGTTAGATTTTGGAAGATTTACCGGTAAACAATGAAGGGAGCCATGCTTATACTTTGGATTTAATTTTGTGTAAACAGGTGATCATATGAGAAAATAACAGTAGATTATTATATGATTTGAGATTAGCAATGAAAGAAGATGTCAATGGTATTAAGAGTGGAACCTAAAACCTCGTGAATGAAAATCAACAACTCTCATTTCTCAAACATGGAGTATGTAGAAGATAAGGCGCAGTTAGTGAATAAAACGAAGTTTAGAATTATCTTAGATATTTCACATTTTTAACTTTAAATTGGATGGTCAACACGGTCAATCAACGCCAATTCGTTGACTGGGCACCAAACTCAGATATTGACAAAGTTAGGCACCAAACGCGAAAGTGTACCATTTTATAGGCACCAAACTCGAAATATCCCTTCTAATAATGATCTTCTAATATCTTAAAAAGGTCATAGATTACCTATAATAAAACATGGAAAGAAGGAGATAAGGTTTTCAACCGTTAATAATTCTCAACGATTATGGGATCTTCTTTAAGCTAGATAATCATTGCAAAATTTGAATAAAATACCATAAACACAAATGACTGAAGGAGGTCCGCAGGATTCATTAGATGTCGGAACTCTATGATCAAGACCAAAACATGAAACAATAAGACTCTCCTTTAATAGAAAATTTTCAGAAAAAATATTTCCTGCACAAATTACTTGTCTAGGGGCTTGAGAGTCGAAAAAAGCTTGCATTTTTGATGCATTGACTCAAGGAAGTCCAGTGACTTCGTTAGAAGTCGAAATCCTTTTTTTAAAACCAAATTATAAACTAGATAAACTCATTTTTATTATAAAATTTTCTAAAAAATTATTGTGGTAAAAAATAATACATTTAAAGGCTCTACATGTTATCCAAATTGCATTTCTACGTATGTTGATTCCAAAAATAAAGAGCGGAGAAATCCTTTACATTGAAAATAAGGATGAAACACCAATTGCTAAGCTTCCAAATCCTAAAATTTTTCCTGTATACTGTGGGGAACTGAAAGACAGAGGTAACAGAAAAAGAATGAGGTCATTCCCACTTCGTATGAAGAAGTTATGAGCAAAATAGTTGAAAAAGAGATTACACAAAACCTTGGGGGACAAATAGAGTTATATAAGTAGAAAATATTTATAATAAGGGGTATTTTGAGTTTGGTGCCTATAAAATGGCACACCTTTTCCTTTGGTACCTAACTTTGTCGGAATTTGAGTTTGGTGTGGGTCCAACCAAGAAGTTGACCTAACAGATGACTGGTGGACCGTTCACAAGCTGTGTTGGAGCACAACTTGTTGCTCGGCCCCCCGCCAACTTTTGTAAGTAAATACGTTTCTTTGTGAATAATTGTTTAAACAATCATTATTTAATTTAACTAGTTCATTATTACGGACCACGGTAGGGAAATATCTCTAGATCAATTTCCAAACACGTTACGAGCATTCCAGAGAAATAAGGCTGACTTATCTGACTCCCATGATAACTATGGATTTACATAAAATGGAAACAAATTTAATTAATACAATAATCAGTAATTTGAAAAATTAATAGGGTCATTTACATGGATTCATTTGTTCAATACAATAATGGTTAGTTTTAAGGTTTAAGGAAACGATTATTGGGGTTTACATGAGAGTTAGATTTTGGAAGATTTACCGGTAAACAATGAAGGGAGCCATGCTTATACTTTGGATTTAATTTTGTGTAAACAGGTGATCATATGAGAAAATAACAGTAGATCATTATATGATTTGAGATTAGCAATGAAAGAAGATGTCAATGGTATTAAGAGTGGAACCTAAAACCTCGTGAATGAAAATCAACAACTCTCATTTCTCAAACATGGAGTATGTAGAAGATAAGGCGCAGTTAGTGAATAAAACGAAGTTTAGAATTATCTTAGATATTTCACATTTTTAACTTTAAATTGGATGGTCAACACGGTCAATCAACGCCAATTCGTTGACTGGGATCCAAACTCAGATATTGACAAAGTTAGGCACCAAACGCGAAAGTGTACCATTTTATAGGCACCAAACTCGAAATATCCCTTCTAATAATGATCTTCTAATCTCTTAAAAAGGTCATAGATTACCTATAATAAAACATGGAAAGAAGGAGATAAGGTTTTCAACCGTTAATAATTCTCAACGATTATGGGATCTTCTTTAAGCTAGATAATCATTGCAAAATTTGAATAAAATACCATAAACACAAATGACTCAAGGAAGTCCGCAGGATTCATTAGATGTCGGAACTCTATGATCAAGACCAAATCATGAAACAATAAGACTCCCCTATAATAGAAAATTTTCAGAAAAAATATTTCCTACACAAATTACATGTCTAGGGGCTTGAGAGTCGAAAAAAGCTTGCATTTTGGATGCATTGACTCAAGGAAGTCCAGTGACTTCGTTAGAAGTCGAAATCCTTTTTTTAAAACCAAATTATAAACTAGATAAACTCATTTTTATTATAAAATTTTCTAAAAAATTATTGTGGTAAAAAATAAAACATTTAAAGGCTCTACATGTTATCCAAATTGCATTTCTACGTATGTTGATTCCAAAAATAAAGAGCGGAGAAATCCTTTACATTAAAAATAAGGATGAAACACCAATTGCTAAGCTTCCAAATCCTGAAAATTTTCCTGTATACTGTGGGGAACTGAAAGACAGAGGTAACAGAAAAAGAATGAGGTCATTCCCACTTCGTATGAAGAAGTTATGAGCAAAATAGTTGAAAAAGAGATTACACAAAACCTTGGGGGACAAAGAGAGTTATATAAGTAGAAAATATTTATAATAAGGGGTATTTTGAGTTTGGTGCCTATAAAATGGCACACCTTTTCCTTTGGTACCTAACTTTGTCGGAATTTGAGTTTGGTGTGGGTCCAACCAAGCAGTTGACCTAACAGATGACTGGTGGACCGTTCACAAGCTGTGTTGGAGCACAACTTGTTGCTCGGCCCCCCGCCAACTTTTGTAAGTAAATACGTTTCTTTGTGAATAATTGTTTAAACAATCATTATTTAATTTAACTAGTTCACTATTACAGACCACGGTAGGGAAATATCTCTAGATCAATTTCCAAACACGTTACGAGCATTCCAGAGAAATAAGGATGACTTATCTGACTCCCATGATAACTATGGATTTACATAAAATGGAAACAAATTTAATTAATACAATAATCAGTAATTTGTAAAATTAATAGGGTCATTTACATGGATTCATTTGTTCAATACAATAATGGTTAGTTTTAAGGTTTAAGGAAACGATTATTGGGGTTTACATGAGAGTTAGATTTTGGAAGATTTACCGGTAAACAATGAAGGGAGCCATGCTTATACTTTGGATTTAATTTTGTGTAAACAGGTGATCATATGAGAAAATAACAGTAGATCATTATATGATTTGAGATTAGGAATGAAAGAAGATGTCAATGGTATTAAGAGTGGAACCTAAAACCTCGTGAATGAAAATCAACAACTCTCATTTCTCAAACATGGAGTATGTAGAAGATAAGGCGCAGTTAGTGAATAAAACGAAGTTTAGAATTATCTTAGATATTTCACATTTTTAACTTTAAATTGGATGGTCAACACGGTCAATCAACGCCAATTCGTTGACTGGGCACCAAACTCAGATATTGAAAAAGTTAGGCACCAAACGCGAAAGTGTACCATTTTATAGGCACCAAACTCGAAATATCCCTTCTAATAATGATCTTCTAATCTCTTAAAAAGGTCATAGATTACCTATAATAAAACATGGAAAGAAGGAGATAAGGTTTGCAACCGTTAATAATTCTCAACGATTATGGGATCTTCTTTAAGCTAGATAATCATTGCAAACTTTGAATAAAATACCATAAACACAAATGACTCAAGGAAGTCCGCAGGATTCGTTAGATGTCGGAACTCTATGATCAAGACCAAATCATGAAACAATAAGACTCCCCTTTAATAGAAAATTTTCAGAAAAAATATTTCCCGCACAAATTACATGTCTAGGGGCTTGAGAGTCGAAAAAAGCTTGCATTTTTGATGCATTGACTCAAGGAAGTCCAGTGACTTCGTTAGAAGTCGAAATCCTTTTTTTAAAACCAAATTATAAACTAGATAAACTCATTTTTATTATAAAATTTTCTAAAAAATTATTGTGGTAAAAAATAATACATTTAAAGGCTCTACATGTTATCCAAATTGCATTTCTACGTATGTTGATTCCAAAAATAAAGAGGGAAGTCATCCTTTACATTGAAAATACGGTTGAAACAACAATTCCTAAGCGTCCAAATCCTAAAAAATTTCTGATATACTGTGGGGAACTGAAAGACAGAGGTAACAGAAAAAGAATGAGGTCATTCCCACTTCGTATGAAGAAGTTATGAGCAAAATAGTCGAAAAAGAGATTACACAAAACCTTGGGGGACAAAGAGAGTTATATAAGTAGAAAATATTTATAATAAGGGGTATTTTGAGTTTGGTGCCTATAAAATGGCACACATTTTCCGTTGGTACCTAACTTTGTCGGAATTTGAGTTTGGTGTGGGTCCAACCAAGCAGTTGACCTAACAGATGACTGGTGGACCGTTCACAAGCTGTGTTGGAGCACAACTTGTTGCTCGGCCCCCCACCAACTTTTGTAAGTAAATACGTTTCTTTGTGAATAATTGTTTAAACAATCATTATTTAATTTAACTAGTTCACTATTACGGACCACGGTAGGGAAATATCTCTTGATCAATTTCCAAACACGTTACGAGCGTTCCAGAGAAATAAGGCTGACTTATCTGACTCCCATGATAACTATGGATTTACATAAAATGGAAACAAATTTAATTAATACAATAATCAGTAATTTGAAAAATTAATAGGGTCATTTACATGGATTCATTTGTTCAATACAATAATGGTTAGTTTTAAGGTTTAAGGAAACGATTATTGGGGTTTACATGAGAGTTAGATTTTGGAAGATTTACCGGTAAACAATGAAGGGAGCCATGCTTATACTTTGGATTTAATTTTGTGTAAACAGGTGATCATATGAGAAAATAACAGTAGATCATTATATGATTTGAGATTAGCAATGAAAGAAGATGTCAATGGTATTAAGAGTGGAACCTAAAACCTCGTGAATGAAAATCAACAACTCTCATTTCTCAAACATGGAGTATGTAGAAGATAAGGCGCAGTTAGTGAATAAAACGAAGTTTAGAATTATCTTAGATATTTCACATTTTTAACTTTAAATTGGATGGTCAACACGGTCAATCAACGCCAATTCGTTGACTGGGCTCCAAACTCAGATATTGACAAAGTTAGGCACCAAACGCGAAAGTGTACCATTTTATAGGCACCAAACTCGAAATATCCCTTCTAATAATGATCTTCTAATCTCTTAAAAATGTCATAGATTACCTATAATAAAACATGGAAAGAAGGAGATAAGGTTTTCAACCGTTAATAATTCTCAACGATTATGGGATCTTCTTTAAGCTAGATAATCATTGCAAAATTTGAATAAAATACCATAAACACAAATGACTCAAGGAAGTCCGCAGGATTCATTAGATGTAGGAACTCTATGATCAAGAACAAATCATGAAACAATAAGACTCCCCTTTAATAGAAAATTTTCAGAAAAAATATTTCCTGCACAAATTACATGTCTAGGGGCTTGAGAGTCGAAAAAAGCTTGCATTTTGGATGCATTGACTCAAGGAAGTCCAGTGACTTCGTTAGAAGTCGAAATCCTTTTTTTAAAACCAAATTATAAACTAGATAAACTCATTTTTATTATAAAATTTTCTAAAAAATTATTGTGGTAAAAAATAATACATTTAAAGGCTCTACATGTTATCCAAATTGCATTTCTACGTATGTTGATTCCAAAAATAAAGAGCGGAGAAATCCTTTACATTAAAAATAAGGATGAAACACCAATTGCTAAGCTTCCAAATCCTGAAAATTTTCCTGTATACTGTGGGGAACTGAAAGACAGAGGTAACAGAAAAAGAATGAGGTCATTCCCACTTCGTATGAAGAAGTTATGAGCAAAATAGTTGAAAAAGAGATTACACAAAACCTTGGGGGACAAAGAGAGTTATATAAGTAGAAAATATTTACAATAAGGGGTATTTTTAGTTTGGTGCCTATAAAATGGCACACCTTTTCCTTTGGTACCTAACTTTGTCGGAATTTGAGTTTGGTGTGGGTCCAACCAAGCAGTTGACCTAACAGATGACTGGTGGACCGTTCACAAGCTGTGTTGGAGCACAACTTGTTGCTCGGCACCCCGCCAACTTTTGTAAGTAAATACGTTTCTTTGTGAATAATTGTTTAAACAATCATTATTTAATTTAACTAGTTCACTATTACGGACCACGGTAGGGAAATATCTCTAGATCAATTTCCAAACACGTTACGAGCGTTCCAGAGAAATAAGGCTGACTTATCTGACTCCCATGATAACTATGGATTTACATAAAATGGAAACAAATTTAATTAATACAATAATCAGTAATTTGTAAAATTAATAGGGTCATTTACATGGATTCATTTGTTCAATACAATAATGGTTAGTTTTAAGGTTTAAGGAAACGATTATTGGGGTTTACATGAGAGTTAGATTTTGGAAGATTTACCGGTAAACAATGAAGGGAGCCATGCTTATACTTTGGATTTAATTTTGTGTAAACAGGTGATCATATGAGAAAATAACAGTAGATCATTATATGATTTGAGATTAGGAATGAAAGAAGATGTCAATGGTATTAAGAGTGGAACCTAAAACCTCGTGAATGAAAATCAACAACTCTCATTTCTCAAACATGGAGTATGTAGAAGATAAGGCGCAGTTAGTGAATAAAACGATGTTTAGAATTATCTTAGATATTTCACATTTTTAACTTTAAATTGGATGGTCAACACGGTCAATCAACGCCAATTCGTTGACTGGGCACCAAACTCAGATATTGAAAAAGTTAGGCACCAAACGCGAAAGTGTACCATTTTATAGGCACCAAACTCGAAATATCCCTTCTAATAATGATCTTCTAATCTCTTAAAAAGGTCATAGATTACCTATAATAAAACATGGAAAGAAGGAGATAAGGTTTGCAACCGTTAATAATTCTCAACGATTATGGGATCTTCTTTAAGCTAGATAATCATTGCAAACTTTGAATAAAATACCATAAACACAAATGACTCAAGGAAGTCCGCAGGATTCGTTAGATGTCGGAACTCTATGATCAAGACCAAATCATGAAACAATAAGACTCCCCTTTAATAGAAAATTTTCAGAAAAAATATTTCCCGCACAAATTACATGTCTAGGGGCTTGAGAGTCGAAAAAAGCTTGCATTTTTGATGCATTGACTCAAGGAAGTCCAGTGACTTCGTTAGAAGTCGAAATCCTTTTTTTAAAACCAAATTATAAACTAGATAAACTCATTTTTATTATAAAATTTTCTAAAAAATTATTGTGGTAAAAAATAATACATTTAAAGGCTCTGTATGTTATCCAAATTGCATTTCTACGTATGTTGATTCCAAAAATAAAGAGGGAAGTCATCCTTTACATTGAAAATACGGTTGAAACAACAATTCCTAAGCGTCCAAATCCTAAAAAATTTCAGATATACTGTGGGGAACTGAAAGACAGAGGTAACAGAAAAAGAATGAGGTCATTCCCACTAAGTATGAAGAAGTTATGAGCAAAATAGTCGAAAAAGAGATTACACAAAACCTTGGGGGACAAAGAGAGTTATATAAGTAGAAAATATTTATAATAAGGGGTATTTTGAGTTTGGTGCCTATAAAATGGCACACCTTTTCCTTTGGTACCTAACTTTGTCGGAATTTGAGTTTGGTGTGGGTCCAACCAAGCAGTTGACCTAACAGATGACTGGTGGACCGTTCACAAGCTGTGTTGGAGCACAACTTGTTGCTCGGCCCCCCGCCAACTTTTGTAAGTAAATACGTTTCTTTGTGAATAATTTTTTAAACAATCATTATTTAATTTAACTAGTTCACTATTACAGACCACGGTAGGGAAATATCTCTAGATCAATTTCCAAACACGTTACGAGCATTCCAGAGAAATAAGGATGACTTATCTGACTCCCATGATAACTATGGATTTACATAAAATGGAAACAAATTTAATTAATACAATAATCAGTAATTTGTAAAATTAATAGGGTCATTTACATGGATTCATTTGTTCAATACAATAATGGTTAGTTTTAAGGTTTAAGGAAACGATTATTGGGGTTTACATGAGAGTTAGATTTTGGAAGATTTACCGGTAAACAATGAAGGGAGCCATGCTTATACTTTGGATTTAATTTTGTGTAAACAGGTGATCATATGAGAAAATAACAGTAGATTATTATATGATTTGAGATTAGCAATGAAAGAAGATGTCAATGGTATTAAGAGTGGAACCTAAAACCTCGTGAATGAAAATCAACAACTCTCATTTCTCAAACATGGAGTATGTAGAAGATAAGGCGCAGTTAGTGAATAAAACGAAGTTTAGAATTATCTTAGATATTTCACATTTTTAACTTTAAATTGGATGGTCAACACGGTCAATCAACGCCAATTCGTTGACTGGGCACCAAACTCAGATATTGACAAAGTTAGGCACCAAACGCGAAAGTGTACCATTTTATAGGCACCAAACTCGAAATATCCCTTCTAATAATGATCTTCTAATATCTTAAAAAGGTCATAGATTACCTATAATAAAACATGGAAAGAAGGAGATAAGGTTTTCAACCGTTAATAATTCTCAACGATTATGGGATCTTCTTTAAGCTAGATAATCATTGCAAAATTTGAATAAAATACCATAAACACAAATGACTGAAGGAGGTCCGCAGGATTCATTAGATGTCGGAACTCTATGATCAAGACCAAAACATGAAACAATAAGACTCTCCTTTAATAGAAAATTTTCAGAAAAAATATTTCCTGCACAAATTACTTGTCTAGGGGCTTGAGAGTCGAAAAAAGCTTGCATTTTTGATGCATTGACTCAAGGAAGTCCAGTGACTTCGTTAGAAGTCGAAATCCTTTTTTTAAAACCAAATTATAAACTAGATAAACTCATTTTTATTATAAAATTTTCTAAAAAATTATTGTGGTAAAAAATAATACATTTAAAGGCTCTACATGTTATCCAAATTGCATTTCTACGTATGTTGATTCCAAAAATAAAGAGCGGAGAAATCCTTTACATTGAAAATAAGGATGAAACACCAATTGCTAAGCTTCCAAATCCTAAAATTTTTCCTGTATACTGTGGGGAACTGAAAGACAGAGGTAACAGAAAAAGAATGAGGTCATTCCCACTTCGTATGAAGAAGTTATGAGCAAAATAGTTGAAAAAGAGATTACACAAAACCTTGGGGGACAAATAGAGTTATATAAGTAGAAAATATTTATAATAAGGGGTATTTTGAGTTTGGTGCCTATAAAATGGCACACCTTTTCCTTTGGTACCTAACTTTGTCGGAATTTGAGTTTGGTGTGGGTCCAACCAAGAAGTTGACCTAACAGATGACTGGTGGACCGTTCACAAGCTGTGTTGGAGCACAACTTGTTGCTCGGCCCCCCGCCAACTTTTGTAAGTAAATACGTTTCTTTGTGAATAATTGTTTAA
Organism: Papaver somniferum; assembly: GCF_003573695.1. Taxonomy (NCBI): domain Eukaryota; kingdom Viridiplantae; phylum Streptophyta; class Magnoliopsida; order Ranunculales; family Papaveraceae; genus Papaver; species Papaver somniferum. Next base: position 379,816 of record NW_020621270.1, on the reverse strand, counting down.
ACAATCATTATTTAATTTAACTAGTTCATTATTACGGACCACGGTAGGGAAATATCTCTAGATCAATTTCCAAACACGTTACGAGCATTCCAGAGAAATAAGGCTGACTTATCTGACTCCCATGATAACTATGGATTTACATAAAATGGAAACAAATTTAATTAATACAATAATCAGTAATTTGAAAAATTAATAGGGTCATTTACATGGATTCATTTGTTCAATACAATAATGGTTAGTTTTAAGGTTTAAGGAAACGATTATTGGGGTTTACATGAGAGTTAGATTTTGGAAGATTTACCGGTAAACAATGAAGGGAGCCATGCTTATACTTTGGATTTAATTTTGTGTAAACAGGTGATCATATGAGAAAATAACAGTAGATCATTATATGATTTGAGATTAGCAATGAAAGAAGATGTCAATGGTATTAAGAGTGGAACCTAAAACCTCGTGAATGAAAATCAACAACTCTCATTTCTCAAACATGGAGTATGTAGAAGATAAGGCGCAGTTAGTGAATAAAACGAAGTTTAGAATTATCTTAGATATTTCACATTTTTAACTTTAAATTGGATGGTCAACACGGTCAATCAACGCCAATTCGTTGACTGGGCACCAAACTCAGATATTGACAAAGTTAGGCACCAAACGCGAAAGTGTACCATTTTATAGGCACCAAACTCAAAATATCCCTTCTAATAATAAACTTACAATCTTTTAAAAAGGTCATAGATTACCTATAATAAAACACGGAAAGAAGGAGATAAGGTTTGCAACCGTTAATAACTTCTCAACGATTATGGGATCTTCTTTAAGCTAGATAATCAATGAAAAATTTGAATAAAATACCATAAACACAAATGACTCAAGGAAATCCGCAGGCTTCGTTAGATGTCGGAACTCTATGATCAAGACCAAATCAGGAAACAGAAAGACTCCCCTTTGATAGAAAATTTTTAGAAAAAATATCTCCTGCATAAATTACATGTCTAGAGGCTTGAGAGTCGAAAAAAGCTTGCATTTTGGATGCATTGACTCAAGGAAGTCCAGTGACTTCGTTAGAAGTCGAAATCCTTTTTTTGAAACCAAATTATAAACTAGATAAACTCATTTTTATTATAAAATTTTCTAAAAAATTATTGTGGTAAAAAATAAAACATTTAAAGGCTCTACATGTTATCCAAATTGCATTTCTACGAATGTTGATTCCAAAAATAAAGAGCGGAGAAATCCTTTACATTAAAAATTAGGATGAAACACCAATTGCTAAGCTTCCAAATCCTGAAAATTTTCCTGTATACTGTGGGGAACTGAAAGACAGAGGTAACAGAAAAAGAATGAGGTCATTCTTACTTCGTATGAAGAAGTTATGAGCAAAATAGTTGAAAAAGAGATTACACAAAACCTTGGGGGACAAAGAGAGTTATATAAGTAGAAAATATTTACAATAAGGGGTATTTTTAGTTTGGTGCCTATAAAATGGCACACCTTTTCCTTTGGTACCTAACTTTGTCGGAATTTGAGTTTGGTGTGGGTCCAACCAAGCAGTTGACCTAACAGATGACTGGTGGACCGTTCACAAGCTGTGTTGGAGCACAACTTGTTGCTCGGCACCCCGCCAACTTTTGTAAGTAAATACGTTTCTTTGTGAATAATTGTTTAAACAATCATTATTTAATTTAACTAGTTCACTATTACGGACCACGGTAGGGAAATATCTCTAGATCAATTTCCAAACACGTTACGAGCGTTCCAGAGAAATAAGGCTGACTTATCTGACTCCCATGATAACTATGGATTTACATAAAATGGAAACAAATTTAATTAATACAATAATCAGTAATTTGAAAAATTAATAGGGTCATTTACATGGATTCATTTGTTCAATACAATAATGGTTAGTTTTAAGGTTTAAGGAAACGATTATTGGGGTTTACGTGAGAGTTAGATTTTGGATGATTTACCGGTAAACAATGAAGGGAGATATGCTTATACTTTGGATTTAATTTTGTGTAAACAGGTGATCATATGAGAAAATAACAGTAGATCATTATATGATTTGAGATTAGCAATGAAAGAAGATGTCAATGGTATTAAGAGTGGAACCTAAAACCTCGTGAATGAAAATCAACAACTCTCATTTCTCAAACAAGGAGTATGTAGAAGATAAGGCGCAGTTAGTGAATAAAACGGAGTTTAGAATTATCTTAGATATTTCACATTTTTAACTCTAAATTGGATGGTCAACACGGTCAATCAACGCCAATTCGTTGACTGGGCACCAAACTCAGATATTGACAAAGTTAGGCACCAAACGCGAAAGTGTACCATTTTATAGGCACCAAACTCGAAATATCCCTTCTAATAATGATCTTCTAATCTCTTCAAAAGGTCATAGATTACCTATAATAAAACATGTAAATAAGGAGATAATGTTTTCAACCGTTAATAACTTCTCAACGATTATGGGATCTTCTTTAAGCTAGATAATCATTGCAAAATTTGAATAAAATACCATAAACACAAATGACTCAAGGAAGTCCGCAGGATTCGTTAGATGTCGGAACTCTATGATTAAGACCAAATCATGAAACAATAAGACTCCCCTTTAATAGAAAATTTTCAGAAAAAATATTTCCTGCTCAAATTACATGTCTAGGGGCTTGAGAGTCGAAAAAAGCTTGCATTTTGGATGCATTGACTCAAGGAAGTCTAGTGACTTCGTTAGAAGTCGAAATCCTTTTTTTAAAACCAAATTATAAACTAGATAAACTCATTTTTATTATAAAATTTTCTAAAAAATTATTGTGGTAAAAAATAATACATTTACATGTTATCCAAATTGCATTTCTACGTATGTTGATTCCAAAAATAAAGAGGGAAGTCATCATTTACATTGAAAATACGGTTGAAACAATAATTCCTAAGCGTCCAAATCCTAAAAAATTTCTGATATACTGTGGGGAACTGAAAGACAGAGGTAACAGAAAAAGAATGAGGTCATTCCCACTTCGTATGAAGAAGTTATGAGCAAAATAGTTGAAAAAGAGATTACACAAAACCTTGGGGGACAAAGAGAGTTATATAAGTAGAAAATATTTATAATAAGGGGTATTTTGAGTTTGGTGCCTATAAAATGGCACACCTTTTCCTTTGGTACCTAACTTTGTCAGAATTTGAGTTTGGTGTGGGTCCAACCAAGCAGTTGACCTAACAGATGACTGGTGGACCGTTCACAAGCTGTGTTGGAGCACAACTTGTTGCTCGGCCCCCCGCCAACTTTTGTAAGTAAATACGTTTCTTTGTGAATAATTGTTTAAACAATCATTATTTAATTTAACTAGTTCACTATTACAGACCACGGTAGGGAAATATCTCTAAATCAATTTCCAAACACGTTACGAGCGTTCCAGAGAAATAAGGCTGACTTATCTGACTCCCATGATAACTATGGATTTACATAAAATGGAAACAAATTTAATTAATACAATAATCAGTAATTTGAAAAATTAATAGGGTCATTTACATGGATTCATTTGTTCAATACAATAATGGTTAGTTTTAAGGTTTATGGAAACGATTATTGGGGTTTACGTGAGAGTTAGATTTTGGATGATTTACCGGTAAACAATGAAGGGAGCTATGCTTATACTTTGGATTTAATTTTGTGTAAACAGGTGATCATATGAGAAAATAACATTAGATCATTATATGATTTGAGATTAGCAATGAAAGAAGATGTCAATGGTATTAAGAGTGGAACCTAAAACCTCGTGAATGAAAATCAACAACTCTCATTTCTCAAACATGGAGTATGTAGAAGATAAGGCGCAGTTAGTGAATAAAACGGATTTTAGAATTATCTTAGATATTTCACATTTTTAACTCTAAATTGGATGGTCAACACGGTCAATCAACGCCAATTCGTTGACTGGGCACCAAACTCAGATATTGACAAAGTTAGGCACCAAACGCGAAAGTGTACCATTTTATAGGCACCAAACTCGAAATATCCCTTCTAATAATGATCTTCTAATCTCTTCAAAAGGTCATAGATTACCTATAATAAAACATGGAAATAAGGAGATAAGGTTTTCAACCGTTAATAACTTCTCAACGATTATGGGATCTTCTTTAAGCTAGATAATCATTGCAAAATTTGAATAAAATACCATAAACACAAATGACTCAAGAAAGTCCGCAGGATTCGTTAGATGTCGGAACTCTATGATCAAGACCAAATCATGAAACAATAAGACTCCCCTTTAATAGAAAATTTTCAGAAAAAATATTTCCTGCACAAATTACATGTCTAGGGGCTTGAGAGTCGAAAAAAGCTTGCATTTTGGATGCATTGACTCAAGGAAGTCCAGTGACTTCGTTAGAAGTCGAAATCCTTTTTTTAAAACCAAATTATAAACTAGATAAACTCGTTTTTATTATAAAATTTTCTAAAAAATTATTATGGTAAAAAATAATACATTTAAAGGCTCTACATGTTATCCAAATTGCATTTCTACGTATGTTGATTCCAAAAATAAAGAGGGAAGTCATCCTTTAAATTGAAAATACGGTTGAAACAATAATTCCTAAGCGTGCAAATCCTAAAAAATTTCTGATATACTGCGGGGAACTGAAAGACAGAGGTAACAGAAAAAGAATGAGGTCATTCCCACTTCGTATGAAGAAGTTATGAGCAAAATAGTGGTAAAAGTGATTACACAAAACCTTGGGGGACAAAGAGAGTTATATAAGTAGAAAATATTTATAATAAGGGGTATTTTGAGTTTGGTGCCTATAAAATGGCACACCTTTTCCTTTGGTACCTAACTTTGTCGGAATTTGAGTTTGGTGTGGGTCCAACCAAGCAGTTGACCTAACAGATGAATGGTGGACCGTTCACAAGCTGTGTTGGAGCACAACTTGTTGCTCGGCCCCACTCCAACTTTTGTAAGTAAATACGTTTCTTTGTGAATAATTGTTTAAACAATCATTATTCAATTTAACTAGTTCACTATTACGGACCACGGTAGGGAAATATCTCTAGATCAATTTCCAAACACGTTACGAGCGTTCCAGAGAAATAAGGCTGACTTATCTGACTCCCATGATAACTATGGATTTACATAAAATGGAAACAAATTTAATTAATACAATAATCAGTAATTTGAAAAAGTAATAGGGTCATTTACATGGATTCATTTGTTCAATACAATAATGGTTAGTTTTAAGGTTTAAGGAAACGATTATTGGGGTTTACGTGAGAGTTAGATTTTGGATGATTTACCGGTAAACAATGAAGGGAGCTATGCTTATACTTTGGATTTAATTTTGTGTAAACAGGTGATCATATGAGAAAATAACAGTAGATCATTATATGATTTGAGATTAGCAATGAAAGAAGATGTCAATGGTATTAAGAGTGGAACCTAAAACCTCTTGAATGAAAATCAGCAACTCTCATTTCTCAAACATGGAGTATGTAGAAGATAAGGCGCAGTTAGTGAATAAAACGGAGTTTAGAATTATCTTAGATATTTCACATTTTTAACTCTAAATTGGATGGTCAACACGGTCAATCAACGCCAATTCGTTGACTGGTTACCAAACTCAGATATTGACAAAGTTAGGCACCAAACGCGAAAGTGTACCATTTTATAGGCACCAAACTCGAAATATCCATCTAATAATGATCTTCTAATCTCTTCAAAAGGTCATAGATTACCTATAATAAAACATGGAAATAAGGAGATAAGGTTTTCAACCGTTAATAACTTCTCAACGATTATGGGATCTTCTTTAAGCTAGATAATCATTGCAAAATTTGAATAAAATACCATAAACACAAATGACTCAAGGAAGTCCGCAGGATTCGTTAGATGTCGGAACTCTATGATCAAGACCAAATCATGAAACAATAAGACTCCCCTTTAATAGAAAATTTTCAGAAAAAATATTTCCTGCACAAATTACATGTCTAGGGGCTTGAGAGTCGAAAAAAGCTTGCATTTTGGATGTATTGACTCAAGGAAGTCCAGTGACTTCGTTAGAAGTCGAAATCCTTTTTTTTAAAACCAAATTATAAACTAGATAAACTCATTTTTATTATAAAATTTTCTAAAAAATTATTGTGGTAAAAAATAATACATTTAAAGGCTCTACATGTTATCCAAATTGCATTTCTACGTATGTTGATTCCAAAAATAAAGAGGGAAGTCATCCTTTAAATTGAAAATACGGTTGAAAAAATAATTCCTAAGCATCCAAATCCTAAAAGATTTCTGATATACTGTGGGGAACTGAAAGACAGAGGTAACAGAAAAAGAATGAGGTCATTCCCACTTCGTATGAAGAAGTTATGAGCAAAATAGTTGAAAAAGAGATTACACAAAACCTTGGGGGACAAAGAGAGTTATATAAGTAGAAAATATTTATAATAAGGTGTATTTTTAGTTTGGTGCCTATAAAATGGCACACCTTTTCCTTTGGTACCTAACTTTGTCGGAATTTGAGTTTGGTGTGGGTCCAACCAAGCAGTTGACCTAACAGATGACTGGAGGACCGTTCACAAGCTGTGTTGGAGCACAACTTGTTGCTCGGCCCCCCGCCAACTTTTGTAAGTAAATACGTTTCTTATTGAATAATTGTTTAAACAATCATTATTTAATTTAACTAGTTCACTATTACGGACCACGGTAGGGAAATATCTCTAGATCAATTTCCAAACACGTTACGAGCGTTCCAGAGAAATAAGGCTGACTTATCTGACTCCCATGATAACTATGGATTTACATAAAATGGAAATAAATTTAATTAATACAATAATCAGTAATTTGAAAAATTAATAGGGTCATTTACATGGATTCATTTGTTCAATACAATAATGGTTAGTTTTAAGGTTTAAGGAAACGATTATTGGGGTTTACGTGAGAGTTAGATTTTGGATGATTTACCGGTAAACAATGAAGGGAGCTATGCTTATACTTTGGATTTAATTTTGTGTGAACAGGTGATCATATGAGAAAATAACAGTAGATCATTATATGATTTGAGATTAGCAATGAAAGAAGATGTCAATGGTATTAAGAGTGGAACCTAAAACCTCGTGAATGAAAATCAACAACTCTCATTTCTCAAACATGGAGTATGTAGAAGATAAGGCGGAGTTAGTGAATAAAACGGAGTTTAGAATTATCTTAGATATTTCACATTTTTAACTCTAAATTGGATGGTCAACACGGTCAATCAACGCCAATTCGTTTACTGGGCACCAAACTCATATATTGACAAAGTTAGGCACCAAACGCGAAAGTGTACCATTTTATAGGCACCAAACTCGAAATATCCCTTCTAATAATGATCTTCTAATCTCTTCAAAAGGTCATAGATTACCTATAATAAAACATGGAAATAAGGAGATAAGGTTTTCAACCGTTAATAACTTCTCAACGATTATGGGATCTTCTGTAAGCTAGATAATCATTGCAAAATTTGAATAAAATACCATAAACACAAATGACTCAAGGAAGTCCGCAGGATTCGTTAGATGTCGGAACTCTATGATCAAGACCAAATCATGAAGCAATAAGACTCCCCTTTAATAGAAAATTTTCAGAAAAAATATTTTCTGCACAAATTACATGTCTAGGGGCTTGAGAGTCGAAAAAAGCTTGCATTTTGGATGCATTGACTCAAGGAAGTCCAGTGACTTCGTTAGAAGTCGAAATCCTTTTTTTAAAACCAAATTATAAACTAGATAAACTCATTTTTATTATCAAATTTTCTAAAAAATTATTGTGGTAAAAAATAATACATTTAAAGGCTCTACATGTTATCCAAATTGCATTTCTACGTATGTTGATTCCAAAAATAAAGAGGGAAGTCATCCTTTAAATTGAAAATACGGTTGAAAGAATACTTCCTAAGCGTCCAAATCCTAAAAAATTTCTGATATACTGTGGGGAACTGAAAGACAGAGGTAACAGAAAAAGAATGAGGTCATTCCCACTTCGTATGAAGAAGTTATGAGCAAAATAGTTGAAAAAGAGATTACACAAAACCTTGGGGGACAAAGAGAGTTATATAAGTAGAAAATATTTATAATAAGGGGTATTTTGAGTTTGGTGCCTATAAAATGGCACACCTTTTCCTTTGGTACCTAACTTTGTCGGAATTTGAGTTTGGTGTGGGTCCAACCAAGCAGTTGACCTAACAGATGACTGGAGGACCGTTCACAAGCTGTGTTGGAGCACAACTTGTTGCTCGGCCCCCCGCCAACTTTTGTAAGTAAATACGTTTCTTATTGAATAATTGTTTAAACAATCATTATTTAATTTAACTAGTTCACTATTACGGACCATGGTAGGGAAATATCTCTAGATCAATTTCCAAACACGTTACGAGCGTTCCAGAGAAATAAGGCTGACTTATCTGACTCCCATGATAACTATGGATTTACATAAAATGGAAACAAATTTAATTAATACAATAATCAGTAATTTGAAAAATTAATAGGGTCATTTACATGGATTCATTTGTTCAATACAATAATGGTTAGTTTTAAGGTTTAAGGAAACGATTATTGGGGTTTACGTGAGAGTTAGATTTTGGATGATTTACCGGTAAACAATGAAGGGAGCTATGCTTATACTTTGGATTTAATTTTGTGTGAACTGGTGATCATATGAGAAAATAACAGTAGATCATTATATGATTTGAGATTAGCAATGAAAGAAGATGTCAATGGTATTAAGAGTGGAACCTAAAACCTCGTGAATGAAAATCAACAACTCTCATTTCTCAAACATGGAGTATGTAGAAGATAAGGCGGAGTTAGTGAATAAAACGGAGTTTAGAATTATCTTAGATATTTCACATTTTTAACTCTAAATTGGATGGTCAACACGGTCAATCAACGCCAATTCGTTTACTGGGCACCAAACTCATATATTGACAAAGTTAGGCACCAAACGCGAAAGTGTACCATTTTATAGGCACCAAACTCGAAATATCCCTTCTAATAATGATCTTCTAATCTCTTCAAAAGGTCATAGATTACCTATAATAAAACATGGAAATAAGGAGATAAGGTTTTCAACCGTTAATAACTTCTCAACGATTATGGGATCTTCTTTAAGCTAGATAATCATTGCAAAATTTGAATAAAATACCATAAACACAAATGACTCAAGGAAGTCCGCAGGATTCGTTAGATGTCGGAACTCTATGATCAAGACCAAATCATGAAGCAATAAGACTCCCCTTTAATAGAAAATTTTCAGAAAAAATATTTCCTGCACAAATTACATGTCTAGGGGCTTGAGAGTCGAAAAAAGCTTGCATTTTGGATGCATTGACTCAAGGAAGTCCAGTGACTTCGTTAGAAGTCGAAATCCTTTTTTTAAAACCAAATTATAAACTAGATAAACTCGTTTTTATTATAAAATTTTCTAAAAAATTATTATGGTAAAAAATAATACATTTAAAGGCTCTACATGTTATCCAAATTGCATTTCTACGTATGTTGATTCCAAAAATAAAGAGGGAAGTCATCCTTTAAATTGAAAATACGGTTGAAACAATAATTCCGAAGCGTGCAAATCCTAAAAAATTTCTGATATACTGCGGGGAACTGAAAGACAGAGGTAACAGAAAAAGAATGAGGTCATTCCGACTTCGTATGAAGAAGTTATGAGCAAAATAGTGGTAAAAGTGATTACACAAAACCTTGGGGGACAAAGAGAGTTATATAAGTAGAAAATATTTATAATAAGGGGTATTTTGAGTTTGGTGCCTATAAAATGGCACACCTTTTCCTTTGGTACCTAACTTTGTCGGAATTTGAGTTTGGTGTGGGTCCAACCAAGCAGTTGACCTAACAGATGACTGGTGGACCGTTCACAAGCTGTGTTGGAGCACAACTTGTTGCTCGGCCCCCCGCCAACTTTTGTAAGTAAATACGTTTCTTTGTGTATAATTGTTTAAACAATCATTATTTAATTTAACTAGTTCACTATTACGGACCACGGTAGGGAAATATCTCTAGATCAATTTCCAAACACGTTATGAGCGTTCCAGAGAAATAAGGCTGACTTATCTGACTCCCATGATAACTATGGATTTACATAAAATGGAAACAAATTTAATTAATACAATAATCAGTAATTTGAAAAATTAATAGGGTCATTTACATGGATTCATTTGTTCAATACAATAATGGTTAGTTTTAAGGTTTAAGGAAACGATTATTGGGGTTTACATGAGAGTTAGATTTTGGATGATTTACCGGTAAACAATGAAGGGAGCTATGCTTATAATTTGGATTTAATTTTTTGTAAACAGGTGATCATATGAGAAAATAAAAGTAGATCATTATATGATTTGAGATTAGCAATGAAAGAAGATGTCAATGGTATTAAGAGTGGAACCTAAAACCTCGTGAATGAAAATCAACAACTCTCATTTCTCAAACATGGAGTATGTAGAAGATAAGGCGCAGTTAGTGAATAAAACGGAGTTTAGAATTATCTTAGATATTTCACATTTTTAACTCTAAATTGGATGGTCAACACGGTCAATCAACGCCAATTCGTTGACTGGGCACCAAACTCAGATATTGACAAAGTTAGGCACCAAACGCGAAAGTGTACCATTTTATAGGCACCAAACTCGAAATATCCCTTCTAATAATGATCTTCTAATCTCTTCAAAAGGTCATAGATTACCTATAATAAAACATGGAAATAAGGAGATAAGGTTTTCAACCGTTAATAACTTCTCAACGATTATGGGATCTTCTTTAAGCTAGATAATCATTGCAAAATTTGAATAAAATACCATAAACACAAATGACTCAAGGAAGTCCGCAGGATTCGTTAGATGTCGGAACTCTATGATCAAGACCAAATCATGAAACAATAAGACTCCCCTTTAATACAAAATTTTCAGAAAAAATATTTCCTGCACAAATTACATGTCTAGGGGCTTGAGAGTCGAAAAAAGCTTGCATTTTGGATGCATTGACTCAAGGAAGTCCAGTGACTTCGTTAGAAGTCGAAATCCTTTTTTTAAAACCAAATTATAAACTAGATAAACTCATTTTTATTATAAAAGTTTCTAAAAAATTATTGTGGTAAAAAATAATACATTTAAAGGCTCTACATGTTATCCAAATTGCATTTCTACGTATGTTGATTCCAAAAATAAAGAGGGAAGTCATCCTTTACATTGAAAATACGGTTGAAACAATAATTCCTAAGCGTCCAAATCCTAAAAAATTTCTGATATACTGTGGGGAACTGAAAGACAGAGGTAACAGAAAAAGAATGAGGTCATTCCCACTTCGTATGAAGAAGTTATGAGCAAAATAGTTGAAAAAGAGATTACACAAAACCTTGGGGGACAAAGAGAGTTATATAAGTAGAAAATATTTATAATAAGGGGTATTTTGAGTTTGGTGCCTATAAAATGGCACACCTTTTCCTTTGGTACCTAACTTTGTCGGAATTTGAGTTTGGTGTGGGTCCAACCAAGCAGTTGACCTAGCAGATGACTGGTGGACCGTTCACAAGCTGTGTTAGAGCACAACTTGTTGCTCGGACCCCCGCCAACTTTTGTAAGTAAATACGTTTCTTTGTGAATAATTGTTTAAACAATCATTATTCAATTTAACTAGTTCACTATTACGGACCACGGTAGGGAAATATCTCTAGATCAATTTCCAAACACGTTACGAGCGTTCCAGAGAAATAAGGCTGACTTATCTGACTCGATGATAACTATGGATTTACATAAAATGGAAACAAATTTAATTAATACAATAATCAGTAATTTGAAAAATTAATAGGGTCATTTACCTGGATTCATTTGTTCAATACAATAATGGTTAGTTTTAAGGTTTAAGGAAACGATTATTGGGGTTTACATGAGAGTTAGATTTTGGAAGATTTACCGGTAAACAATGAAGGGAGCCATGCTTATACTTTGGATTTAATTTTGTGTAAACAGGTGATCATATGAGAAAATAACAGTAGATCATTATATGATTTGAGATTAGCAATGAAAGAAGATGTCAATGGTATTAAGAGTGGAACCTAAAACCTCGTGAATGAAAATCAACAACTCTCATTTCTCAAACATGGAGTATGTAGAAGATAAGGCGCAGTTAGTGAATAAAATGAAGTTTAGAATTATCTTAGATATTTCACATTTTTAACTTTAAATTGGATGGTCAACACGGTCAATCAACGCCAATTCGTTGACTGGGCACCAAACTCAGATATTGACAAAGTTAGGCACCAAACGCGAAAGTGTACCATTTTATAGGCACCAAACTCAAAATATCCCTTCTAATAATGATCTTATAATCTCTTAAAAAGGTCATAGATTACCTATAATAAAACATGGAAAGAAGGAGATAAGGTTTTCAACCGTTAATAATTCTCAACGATTATGGGATTTTCTTTAAGCTAGATAATCAATGCAAAATTTGAATAAAATACCATAAACACAAATGACTCAAGGAAGTCCGCAGGATTCATTAGATGTCGGAACTCTATGATCAAGACCAAATCATGAAACAATAAGACTCCCCTTTAATAGAAAATTTTCAGAAAAAATATTTCCTGCACAAATTACATGTCTAGGGGCTTGAGAGTCGAAAAAAGCTTGCATTTTGGATGCGTTGACTCAAGGAAGTCCAGTGACTTCGTTAGAAGTCGAAATCCTTTTTTTAAAACCAAATTATAAACTAGATAAACTCATTTTTATTATAAAATTTTCTAAAAAATTACTGTGGTAAAAAATAATACATTTAAAGGCTCTACATGTTATCCAAATTGCATTTCTACGTATGTTGATTCCAAAAATAAAGAGGGAAGTCATCCTTTACATTGAAAATACGGTTGAAACAATAATTCCTAAGCGTCCAAATCCTAAAAAATTTCTGATATACTATGGGGAACTGAAAGACAGAGGTAACAGAAAAAGAATGAGGTCGTTCCCACTTCGTATGAAGAAGTTATGAGCAAAATAGTCGAAAAAGAAATTACACAAAACCTTGGGGGACAAAGAGAGTTATATAAGTAGAAAATATTTATAATAGGGGTATTTTGAGTTTGGTGCCTATAAAATGGCACACCTTTTCCTTTGGTACCTAACTTTGTCGGAATTTGAGTTTGGTGTGGGTCCAACCAAGCAGTTGACCTAACAGATGACTGGTGGACCGTTCACAAGCTGTGTTGGAGCACAACTTGTTGCTCGGCCCCCCGCCAACTTTTGTAAGTAAATACGTTTCTTTGTGAATAATTGTTTAAGCAATCATTATTTAATTTAACTAGTTCACTATTACGGACCACGGTAGGGAAATATCTCTAGATCAATTTCCAAACACGTTACGAGCGTTCCAGAGAAATAAGGCTGACTTATCTGACTCCCATGATAACTATGGATTTACATAAAATGGAAACAAATTTAATTAATACAATAATCAGTAATTTGAAAAATTAATAGGGTCATTTACATGGATTCATTTGTTCAATACAATAATGGTTAGTTTTAAGGTTTAAGGAAACGATTATTGGGGTTTACATGAGAGTTAGATTTTGGATGATTTACCGGTAAACAATGAAGGGAGCCATGCTTATACTTTGGATTTAATTTTGTGTAAACAGGTGATCATATGAGAAAATAACAGTAGATCATTATATGATTTGAGATTAGCAATGAAAGAAGATGTCAATGGTATTAAGAGTGGAACCTAAAACCTCGTGAATGAAAATCAACAACTCTCATTTCTCAAACATGGAGTATGTAGAAAATAAGGCGCAGTTAGTGAATAAAACGGAGTTTAGAATTATCTTAGATATTTCACATTTTTAACTCTAAATTGGATGGTCAACACGGTCAATCAACGCCAATTCGTTGACTGGGCACCAAACTCAGATATTGACAAAGTTAGGCACCAAACGCGAAAGTGTACCATTTTATAGGCACCAAACTCGAAATATCCCTTCTAATAATGAACTTCTAATCTCTTAAAAAGGTCATAGATTACCTATAATAAAACATGGAAAGAAGGAGATAAGGTTTGCAACCGTTAATAACTTCTCAACGATTATGGGTTCTTCTTTAAGCTAGATAACCATTGCAAAATTTGAATAAAATACCATAAACACAAATGACTCAAGGAAGTCCCCAGGATTCGTTAGATGTCGGAACTATATGATCATGACCAAATCATGAAACAATAAGACTCCCCTTTAATAGAAAATTTTCAGAAAAAATATTTCCTGCACAAATTACATGTCTAGAGGCTTGAGAGTCGAAAAAAGCTTGCATTTTGGATGCATTGACTCAAAGAAGTCCAGTGACTTGTTAGAAGTCGAAATACTTTTTTTAAATCCAAACTTTAAACTAGATAAACTCATTTTTATTATAAAATTTTCTAAAAAATAATTTTGGTAAAAAATAATACATTTCAAGGCTCTACATGTTATCCAAATTGCATTTCTACGTATGTTGATTCCAAAAATAAAGAGGGAAGTCATCCTTTACATTGAAAATAAGAATGTAACACCAATTTCTAAACGTCCAAATCCTAAAAAGTTTCCTGTATACTTTGGGGAACTGAAACACAGAGGTAACAGAAAAAGAATGAGGTCATTCCCACTTCGTATGAAGAAGTTATGAGCAAAATTGTCGAGAAAGAGATTACACAAAACCTTGGGGGACAAAGAGAGTTATATAAGTAGAGAATATTTATAATAAGGGTATTTTGAGTTTGCTGCCTATAAAATGGCACACCTTTTCCTTTGGTACCTAACTTTGTCGGAATTTGAGTTTGGTGTGGGTCCCAACCAAGCAGTTGACCTAACAGATGACTGGAGGACCGTTCACAAGCTGTGTTGGAGCACAACTTGTTGCTCGCCCCCCCCCCTCCAAATTTTTTACATAAATACGTGTCTTTGTGAATAATTGTTTAAACAATCATTATTTAATTTAACTAGTTCACTATCACGGACCACGTTAGGAAAATCTCTCTAGATTATTTTCCAAACATGTTACGAGCGTTCCAGAGAAATAAGGATGACTTATCTGACTGCCATGATAACTATGGATTTACATAAAATGGAAACAAATTTAATTAATATAATAATGATGAATTTGAAAAATGAATAGGGCCATTTACAAGTATTCATTTGTTCAATACAATAATGGTTAGTTTGAAGGTTTAAGGAAACGATTATTGGGGTTTACATGAGAGTTAGATTTTGGATGATTTACCGGTAAACAATGAAGGGAGCTATGCTTATACTTTGGATTTAATTTTGTGTAAACATGTGATCATATGAGAAAATTACAGTAGCTCATTGTATGATTTGAGATTAGCAATGAAAGAAGATGGCAATGGTATTAAGAGTGGAACCTAAAACCTCGTGAATGAAAATAACCAACTCTCATTTCTCAAACATAGAGTATGTAGAAGATAAGGCGCAGTTAGTGAATACAACGGAGTTTAGAATTATCTTAGATATTTCACATTTTTAACTCTAAATTGGATGGTTAACACGGTGAATCAACGCCAATTCGTTGACTGGGCACCAAACTCAGATATTAACAAAGTTAGGCACCAAACGCGAAAGTGTACCATTTTATAGGCACCAAACTCGAAATATCCCTTCTAATAATGAACTTCTAATCTCTTAAAAAGGTCATAGATTACCTATAATAAAACATGGAAAGAAGGAGATAAGGTTTGCAACCGTTAATAACTTCTCAACGATTATGGGTTCTTCTTTAAGCTAGATAATCATTGCAAAATTTGAATAAAATACCATAAACACAAATGACTCAAGGAAGTCCGCAGGATTCGTTAGATGTCGGAACTCTATGATCAAGACCAAATCATGAAACAGAAAGACTCCCCTTTAATAGAAAATTTTCAGAAAAAATATTTCCTGTACAAATTACATGTCTAGAGGCTTGAGAGTCGAAAAAAACTTGCATTTTGGATGCACTGACTCAAAGAAGTCCAGTGACTTCGTTAGAAGTCGAAATCCTTTTTTTAAATCCAAACTTTAAACTAGATAAACTCATTTTTATTATAAAATTTTCTAAAAAATAATTTTGGTAAAAAATAATACATTTCAAGGCTCTACATGTTATCCAAATTGCATTTCTACGTATGTTGATTCCAAAAATAAAGAGGGAAGTCATCCTTTACATTGAAAATAAGGTTCAAACACCAATTGCTAAGCGTCCAAACCCTAAAAATTTTCCTGTATACTGTGGGGAACTGAAACACAGAGGTAACATAAAAAGAATGAGGTCATTCACACTTCGTATGAAGAAGTTATGAGCAAAATTGTCGAAAAAGAGATTACACAAAACCTTGGGGGACAAAGAGAGTTATATAAGTCGACAATATTTATAATAAGGGTTATTTTGAGTTTGGTGCCTATAAAATGGCACACCTTTTCCTTTCGTACCTAACTTTTTTCGGAATTTTAGTTTGGTGTGGGTCCCAACCAAGCAGTTGACCTAACAGATGACTGGAGGACCGTTCACAAGCTGTGTTGGAGCACAACTTGTTGCTCGCCCCCCC
>NW_020621270.1:338516-362820 GCF_003573695.1 Papaver somniferum | reverse complement strand
ACTTTTTCAAATAAATACGTGTCTTTGTGAATAATTGTTTAAACAATCATTATTTAATTTAACTAGTTCAATAACACGGACCACGTTAGGAAAATCTCTCTATATCATTTTCCAAACACGTTACGAGCGTTCCAGAGAAATAAGGCTGACTTATCTGACTGCCATGATAACTATGGATTTACATAAAATGGAAAAAAATTTAATTAATACAATAATGATTAATTTGAAAAATGAATAGGGTCATTTACATGGATTCATTTGTTCAATACAATAATGTTTAGTTTGAAGGTTTAAGGAAACGATTATTGGGGTTTACATGAGAGTTAGATTTTGGATGATTTACCGGTAAACAATGAAGGGAGCTATGCTTATACTTTGGATTTAATTTTGTGTAAACATGTGATCATATGAGAAAATAACAGTAGCTCATTGTATGATTTGAGATTAGCAATGAAATAAGATGGCAATGGTATTAAGAGTGGAACCTAAAACCTCGTGAATGAAAATCTACAACTCTCATTTCTCAAACATAGAGTATGTAGAAGAGAAGGCGCAGTTAGTGAATAAAACGGAGATTAGAATTATCTTTGATATTTCACATATTTAACTCTAAATTGGATGGTCAACACGGTCAATCAACGCCAATTCGATGACTGGGCACCAAACTCAGATATTGACAAAGTTAGGTACCAAACGCGAAAGTGTACCCTTTTATAGGCACCAAACTCGAAATATCCCTTCTAATAATGAACTTCTAATCTCTTAAAAAGGTCATAGATTACCTATAATAAAACATGGAAAGAAGGAGATAAGGTTTGCAACCGTTAATAATTCTCAACGATTATGGGATCTTCTTTAAGCTAGATAATCATTGCAAAATTTGAATAAAATACCATAAACA
Source organism: Papaver somniferum (assembly GCF_003573695.1). Lineage (NCBI taxonomy): Eukaryota > Viridiplantae > Streptophyta > Magnoliopsida > Ranunculales > Papaveraceae > Papaver > Papaver somniferum. Next base: position 361,919 of record NW_020621270.1, on the reverse strand, counting down.
CAAATGACTCAAGGAAGTCCGCAGGATTCGTTAGATGTCGGAACTCTATGATCAAGACCAAATCATGAAACAGAAAAACTCCCTTTTAATAGAAAATTTTCAGAAAAAACATTTCCTGTACAAATTACATGTCTAGAGGCTTGAGAGTCGAAAAAAGCTTGCATTTTGGATGCATTGACTCAAGGAAGTTCAGTGACTTCGTTAGAAGTCGAAATCCTTTTTTTAAAACCAGACTATAAACTAGATAAACTCTTTTTTATTATAAAATTTTCTAAAAAATGATTGTGGTAAAAAATAATACAATTAAAGGCTCTACATGTTATCCAAATTGCATTTCTACGTATGTTGATTCCAAAAATAAAGAGGGAAGTCATCCTTTACATTGAAAATACGGTTGAAACAACAATTCCTAAGGCGTCCAAATCCTAAAAAATTTCTGGTATACTGTGGGGAACTGAAAGACAGAGGTAACAGAAAAAGAATGAGGCCATTCCCACTTCGTATGAAGAAGTTATGAGAAAAATAGTCGAAAAAGAGATTACACAAAACCTTGGGGGACAAAGAGAGTTATATAAGGAGACAATATTTATAATAAGGGTTATTTTGAGTTTGGTGCCTATAAAATGGCACACCTTTTCCTTTGGTACCTAACTTTGTCGGAATTTGAGTTTGGTGTGGGTCCTAACCAAGCAGTTGACTTAATGGATGACTGGTAGACCGTTCACAAGCTGTGTTGGAGCACAACTTGTTGCTCGGCCCCCCGCCAACTTTTGTAAATAAATACGTGTCTTTGTGAATAATTTTTTAAACAATAATTATTTAATTTAACTAGATCACTAACACAGACCACGGTAGGGAAATATCTCTAGATCATTTTTCAAACATGTTACGAGCGTTCCAGAGAAATAAGGCTGACTTTTCTGACTGCCATGATAACTATGGATTTACATAAAGTGAAAACAAATTTAAATTATACAATAATTGTTAATTTGAAAAATGAATAGGTTCATTTACATGGATTCATTTGTTCAACACAATAATGGTTAGTTTGAATGTCTAAGGAAACAATTATTGGGGTTTACATGAGAGATAGATTTTGGATGATTTACCGGTAAAAAATGAAGGGAGCTATGCTTATACTTTGGATTTAATTTTTTGTAAACAGGTGGTCATATGAGAAAACAACAGTAGATCAGTGTATGATTTGATATTAGCAATGAAAGAAGATGGCAATGGTATTAAGAGTGGAACCTAAAACCCCATGAATAAAAATCAACAACTCTCATTTCTCAAACATGGAGTATGTAGAAGATAAGGCGCAGTTAGTGAATAAAATGGAGTTTAGAATTTTATTATACATTTCACATTTGTAAATCTAAATTGGATGGTCAACACGGTCAATCAACGCCAATTCGTAGACTGGGCACCAAACTCAGAAATTGACAAAGTTAGGCACCAAACGCGAAAGTGTACCATTTATAGGCACCAAACTCGAAATATCCCTTCTAATAATGAACTTCTAATCTTTTAAAAAGGTCATAGATTACCTATAATAAAACATGGAAAGAAGGATATAAGGTTTGCAACCGTTGATAACTTCTCAACGATTATGGGATCTTCTTTAAGCTTGATAATCATCGCAAAATTTGAATAAATTACCATAAACACTAATGACCCAAGGAAGTCCGCAGGCTTCGTTAGATGTCGGAACCCTATATCAAGACCAAATCATGAAACAGAAAGACTCCCCTTTAATAAAAAAAATTCAGAAAAAATATTTCCTGCACAAATTACATGTCTAGAGGCTTGAGAGTTAAAAAAAGCTTGCGTTTTGGATGCATTGACTCAAGGAAGTCCAGTGACTTCGTTAGAAGTCGAAATCCTTTTTTATAAAACCAAACTATAAACTAGATAAACTCATTTTTATTATAATATTTTCTAAAAAATGATTGTGGTAAAAAATAATACATTTAAAGGCTCTACATGTTATCCAAATTGCATTTCTACGTATGTTGATTCCAAAAATAAAGAGGGGAGTCATCCTTTAATTTGAAAATAAGGATGGAAACCCAATTTCTAAGCGTCCAATCCTAAAAATTTTCCTGTATAATGTGGGGAACTGAAAGACAGAGGTAACAGAAAAATAATGAGATCATTCCCACTTCGTATGAAGAAGTTATGAGCAAAATAGTCGAAAAAGAGATTACACAAAACCTTGGGGGACAAAGAGAGTTACATAAGTAGACAATATTTATAATAAGGTGTATTTTGAGTTTGGTGCCTATAAATTGGCACACCTTTGCCTTTGGTACCTAACTTTGTCGGAATTTGAGTTTGGTGTGGGTCCCAATCAAGCAATTGACTTAACGGATGACTGGTGGACCGTTCACAAGCTGTATTGGAGCACAACTTGTTGCTCGGCCCCCCGCCAACTTTTGTAAATAAATACGTGTCTTTGTGAATAATTTTCTGAACAATCATTATTTAATTTAACTAGTTCATTAACACGGACCACGGTAGGGATATCTCTCTAGATAATTTTCCAAACACGTTACGAGCGTTCCAGAGAAATAAGACTGACTTATCTGACTGCCATGATAACTATGGATTTACGTAAAATGGAAACAAATTTAATTAACACAATAATGATTAATTTGAAAAATGATCAGGGTCATTCACATGGATTCATTTGTTCAATACAACAATGGTTAGTTTGAAGGTTTAAGGAAACGATTATTGGGGTTTACATGACAGATATATTTTGGATGATTTACCGGTAAACAATGAAGGGAGCTATGCTTATAGTTTGGATTTAATTTTTTGTAAACAGGTGATCATATGAGAACATAACAGTAGCTCAGTGTATGATTTGAGATTAGCAATGAAAGAAAATGGCAATGGTATTAAGAGTGGAACCTAAAACCTCGTGATTGAAAATCAACAACTCTCATTTCTCGAACATGGAGTATGTAGAAGATAAGGTGCAGCTAGTGAATAAAACGTAGTTTAGAAATTTATTAGACATTTCACATTTTTAACTCTAAATAGGATGGTCAACACGGTCAATCAAGGCTAATTCGTTGACTGGCACTAAACTCAGATATTGACAAAGTTAGGCACCAAAAGCGAAAGTGTACCATTTTATAGGCACCAAACTCTAAATATCCCTTCTAATAATGAACTTCTAATCTCTTAAAAAGGTCATAGAATACCTATAATAAAACATGGAAAGAAGGATATAAGGTTTGCAACCGTTAATAACTTCTCAACTATTATGGGATCTTCTTTAAGGTAGATAATCATCGCAAAATTTGAATAAATTACAATAAAAACAAATGACTCAAGGAATTCCGTAGGATTCGTTAGAAGTCGGAACTCTATGATCAAGACCAAATCATGAAACAGAAAGACTCCCCTTTAATAGAAAATTTTCAGAAAAAATATTTCCTGCACAAATTACATTTCTAGAGGCTAGAGAGTCGAAAAAAGCTTGCATTTTGGATGCATTGACTCAAGGAAGTCCAGTGACTTCGTTAGAAGTCAAAATCCTTTTTTTAAAACCAAACTTTAAACTAGATAAACTCATTTTTAAAGGCTCTACATGTTATCCAAATTGCATTTCTACATATGTTGATTCCAAAAATAAAGAGGGAAGTCATCATTTACATTGAAAATAAGGATGAAACACCAATTGCTAAGCGTCCAAATCCTAAAAAAATTCCTGTATACTTTGGGGAACTGAAAGACAGAGGTAACAGAAAAATAATGAGATCATTCCCACTTCGTATGAAGAAGTTATGAGCAAAATAGTCGAAAAAGAGATTACATAAAACCTTGGGGGACAAAGAGAGTTACATAAGTAGACAATATTTATAATAAGGTGTATTTTGAGTTTGGTGCCTATAAATTGGCACACCTTTGCCTTTGGTACCTAACTTTGTCGGAATTTGAGTTTGGTGTGGGTCCCAATCAAGCAATTGACTTAACGGATGACTGGTGGACCGTTCACAAGCTGTATTGGATTATGTAGAAGATAAGGCGCAGTTAGTGAATAAAACGGAGTTTAGAATTTTATTAGACATTTCACATTTGTAAATCTAAATTGGATGGTCAACACGGTCAATCAACGCCAATTCGTAGACTGGGCACCAAACTCAGATATTGACAAAGTTAGGCACCAAACGCGAATGTGTACCATTTTATAGGCACCAAACTCGAAATATCCCTTCTAATAATGAACTTCTAATCTCTTAAAAAGGTCATATATTACCTATAATAAAACATGGAAAGAAGGATAAGGTTTGCAACCGTTAATAACTTCTCAATGATTCTGGGATCTTCTTTAAGCTAGATAATCATCACAAAATTTGAATAAAATACCATCAACACAAATGACTCAAGGAAGTCCGAAGGCTTCGTTAGATGTCGGAACTCTATGATCAAGACCAAATCATGAAACAGAAACTCCCCTTTAATAGAAAATTTTCAGAAAAAATATTTCCTGCACAAATTACATGTCTAGAGGCTTGAGAGTCGAAAAAAGCTTGCATTTTGGATGCATTGACTCAAGGAAGTCCAGTGACTTCGTTAGAAGTCGAAATCCTTTTTTTAAAACCAAACTTTAAACTAGATAAACTCATTTTTATTATAAAATTTTCTAAAAAATGATTGTGGTAAACAATAATACATTTAAAGGCTCTATATGTTATCCAAATTGCATTTTTACGTATGTTGATTCCAAAAATAAAGAGGGAAGTCATCCTTTACATTGCAAATAAGGATGTAACACCAATTTCTAAGCGTCCAAATCCTAAAAAGTTTCATGTATACTTTGGGGAACTGAACGACAGAGGTAACAGAAAAAGAATGAGGTCATTCCCACTTCGTATGATGAAGTTATGAGCAAAATAGTCGAAAAGGAGATTACACAAAACCTTGGGGGACAAAGAGGGTTATATAAGTAGACAATATTTATAATAAGGGGTATTTTGAGTTTGGTGCCTATAAAATGGCACACCTTTTCCTTTGGTACCTAACTTTGTCGGAATTTGAGTTTGGTGTGGGTCCCAACCAAGCAGTTGACTTAACGGATGACTGGTCGACCGTTCACAAGCTGTGTTGGAGCATAACTTGTTTCTCGGCCCCCGCCAAATTTTTTAAATGAATACGTGTCTTTGTGAATAATAGTTTAAACAATCATTATTTAATTTAATTAGTTCACTAACACGGACCACGGTAGGGAAATCTCTCTAGATCATTTTCCAAACATGTTCCGAGCGTTCCAGAGAAATAAGGCTGACTTATCTGACTGCCATGATAACTATGGATTTACATAAAGTGGAAACAAATTTAAATTATACAATAATTGTTAATTTGAAAAATGAATAGGTTCATTTACATGGATTCATTTGTTCAACACAATAATGGTTAGTTTGAATGTCTAAGGAAACAATTATTGGGGTTTACATGAGAGATATATTTTGGATGATTTACCGGTAAACAATGAAGGGAGCTATGCTTATACTTTGGATTTAATTTTGTGTAAACAGGTGGTCATATGAGAAAATAACTGTAGCTTAGTGTATGATTTGAGATTAGAAATGAAAGAAGATGGCAATGGTATTAAGAGTGGAACCTAAAACCCCATGAATGAAAATCAACAACTCTCATTTCTCAAACATGGAGTATGTAGAAGATAAGGCGCAGTTAGTGAATAAAACGGAGTTTAGAATTTTATTATACATTTCACATTTGTAAATCTAAATTGGATGGTCAACACGGTCAATCAACGCCAATTCGTTGACTGGGCACCAAACTCAGATATTGACAAAGTTAGGCACCAAACGCGAATGTGTACCATTTTATAGGCACCAAACTCGAAATATCCCTTCTAATAATGAACTTTTAATCTCTTAAAAAGGTCATATATTACCTATAATAAAACATGGAAAGAAGGAGATAAGGTTTGCAACCGTTAATAACTTCTCAATGATTCTGGGATCTTCTTTAAGCTAGATAATCATCGCAAAATTTGAATAAAATACCATCAACACAAATGACTCAAGGAAGTCCGCAGGCTTCGTTAGATGTCGGAACTCTATGATCAAGACCAAATCATGAAACAGAAACTCCCCTTTAATAGAAAATTTTAAGAAAAAATATTTCCTGCACAAATTACATGTCTAGAGGCTTGAGAGTCGAAAAAGCTTGCATTTTGGATGCATTGACTCAAGGAAGTCCAGTGACTTCGTTAGAAGTCGAAATCCTTTTTTTAAAACCAAACTTTAAACAAGATAAACTCATTTTTATTATAAAATTTTCTAAAAAATGATTGTGGTAAACAATAATACATTTAAAGGCTCTACATGTTATCCAAATTGCATTATTACGTATGTTGATTCCAAAAATAAAGAGGGAAGTCATCCTTTACATTGAAAATAAGGATGTAACACCAATTTCTAAGCGTCCAAATCCTAAAAAGTTTCCTGTATACTTTGGGGAACTGAAAGACAGAGGTAACAGAAAAAGAATGAGGTCATTCCCACTTCGTATGAAGAAGGTATGAGCAAAATAGTCGAAAAAGAGATTACACAAAACCTTGGGGGACAAAGAGGGTTATATAAGTAGACAATATTTATAATAAGGGGTATTTTGATTTTGGTGCCTATAAAATGGCACACCTATTCCTTTGGTACCTAACTTTGTCGGAATTTGAGTTTGGTGTGGGTCCCAACCAAGCAGTTGACTTAACGGATGACTGGTCGACCGTTCACAAGCTGTGTTGGAGCATAACTTGTTTCTCGGCCCCCGCCAAATTTTTTAAATGAATACGTGTCTTTGTGAATAATAGTTTAAACAATCATTATTTAATTTAATTAGTTCACTAACACGGACCACGGTAGGGAAATCTCTCTAGATCATTTTCCAAACATGTTCCGAGCGTTCCAGAGAAATAAGGCTGACTTATCTGACTGCCATGATAACTATGGATTTACATAAAGTGGAAACAAATTTAAATTATACAATAATTGTTAATTTGAAAAATGAATAGGTTCATTTACATGGATTCATTTGTTCAACACAATAATGGTTAGTTTGAATGTCTAAGGAAACAATTATTGGGGTTTACATGAGAGATAGATTTTGGATGATTTACCGGTAAAAAATGAAGGGAGCTATGCTTATACTTTGGATTTAATTTTTTGTAAACAGGTGGTCATATGAGAAAACAACAGTAGATCAGTGTATGATTTGAGATTAGCAATGAAAGAAGATGGCAATGGTATTAAGAGTGGAACCTAAAACCCCATGAATGAAAATCAACAACTCTCATTTCTCAAACATGGAGTATGTAGAAGATAAGGTGCAGTTAGTGAATAAAACGGAGTTTAGAATTTTATTATACATTTCACATTTGTAAATCTAAATTGGATGGTCAACACGGTCAATCAACGCCAATTCGTAGACTGGGCACCAAACTCAGAAATTGACAAAGTTAGGCACCAAACGCGAAAGTGTACCATTTATAGGCACCAAACTCGAAATATCCCTTCTAATAATGAACTTCTAATCTTTTAAAAAGGTCATAGATTACCTATAATAAAACATAGAAAGAAGGATATAAGGTTTGCAACCGTTGATAACTTCTCAACTATTATGGGATCTTCTTTAAGGTAGATAATCATCGCAAAATTTGAATAAATTACCATAAACACAAATGACCCAAGGAAGTCCGCATGCTTCGTTAGATGTCGGAACCCTATGATCAAGACCAAATCATGAAACAGAAAGACTCCCCTTTAATAAAAAAAATTCAGAAAAAATATTTCCTGCACAAATTACATGTCTAGAGGCTTGAGAGTTAAAAAAAGCTTGCGTTTTGGATGCATTGACTCAAGGAAGTCCAGTGACTTCGCTAGAAGTCGAAATCCTTTTTTATAAAACCAAACAATAAACTAGATAAACTCATTTTTATTATAATATTTTCTAAAAAATGATTGTGGTAAAAAATAATACATTTAAAGGCTCTACATGTTATCCAAATTGCATTTCTACGTATGTTGATTCCAAAAATAAAGAGGGGAGTCATCCTTTAATTTGAAAATAAGGATGAAAACCCAATTGCTAAGCGTCCAATCCTAAAAAATTTCCTGTATAATGTGGGGAACTGAAAGACAGAGGTAACAGAAAAATAATGAGATCATTCCCACTTCGTATGAAGAAGTTATGAGCAAAATAGTCGAAAAAGAGATTACACAAAACCTTGGGGGACAAAGAGAGTTACATAAGTAGACAATATTTATAATAAGGTGTATTTTGAGTTTGGTGCCTATAAATTGGCACACCTTTGCCTTTGGTACCTAACTTTGTCGGAATTTGAGTTTGGTGTGGGTCCCAATCAAGCAATTGACTTAACGGATGACTGGTGGACCGTTCACAAGCTGTATTGGATTATGTAGAAGATAAGGCGCAGTTAGTGAATAAAACGGAGTTTAGAATTTTATTAGACATTTCACATTTGTAAATCTAAATTGGATGGTCAACACGGTCAATCAACGCCAATTCGTAGACTGGGCACCAAACTCAGATATTGACAAAGTTAGGCACCAAACGCGAATGTGTACCATTTTATAGGCACCAAACTCGAAATATCCCTTCTAATAATGAACTTCTAATCTCTTAAAAAGGTCATATATTACCTATAATAAAACATGGAAAGAAGGATAAGGTTTGCAACCGTTAATAACTTCTCAATGATTCTGGGATCTTCTTTAAGCTAGATAATCATCACAAAATTTGAATAAAATACCATCAACACAAATGACTCAAGGAAGTCCGAAGGCTTCGTTAGATGTCGGAACTCTATGATCAAGACCAAATCATGAAACAGAAACTCCCCTTTAATAGAAAATTTTCAGAAAAAATATTTCCTGCACAAATTACATGTCTAGAGGCTTGAGAGTCGAAAAAAGCTTGCATTTTGGATGCATTGACTCAAGGAAGTCCAGTGACTTCGTTAGAAGTCGAAATCCTTTTTTTAAAACCAAACTTTAAACTAGATAAACTCATTTTTATTATAAAATTTTCTAAAAAATGATTGTGGTAAACAATAATACATTTAAAGGCTCTATATGTTATCCAAATTGCATTTTTACGTATGTTGATTCTAAAAATAAAGAGGGAAGTCATCCTTTACATTGCAAATAAGGATGTAACACCAATTTCTAAGCGTCCAAATCCTAAAAAGTTTCATGTATACTTTGGGGAACTGAACGACAGAGGTAACAGAAAAAGAATGAGGTCATTCCCACTTCGTATGAAGAAGTTATGAGCAAAATAGTCGAAAAAGAGATTACACAAAACCTTGGGGGACAAAGAGGGTTATATAAGTAGACAATATTTATAATAAGGGGTATTTTGAGTTTGGTGCCTATAAAATGGCACACCTTTTCCTTTGGTACCTAACTTTGTCGGAATTTGAGTTTGGTGTGGGTCCCAACCAAGCAGTTGACTTAACGGATGACTGGTCGACCGTTCACAAGCTGTGTTGGAGCATAACTTGTTTCTCGGCCCCCGCCAAATTTTTTAAATGAATACGTGTCTTTGTGAATAATAGTTTAAACAATCATTATTTAATTTAATTAGTTCACTAACACGGACCACGGTAGGGAAATCTCTCTAGATCATTTTCCAAACATGTTCCGAGCGTTCCAGAGAAATAAGGCTGACTTATCTGACTGCCATGATAACTATGGATTTACATAAAGTGGAAACAAATTTAAATTATACAATAATTGTTAATTTGAAAAATGAATAGGTTCATTTACATGGATTCATTTGTTCAACACAATAATGGTTAGTTTGAATGTCTAAGGAAACAATTATTGGGGTTTACATGAGAGATATATTTTGGATGATTTACCGGTAAACAATGAAGGGAGCTATGCTTATACTTTGGATTTAATTTTGTGTAAACAGGTGGTCATATGAGAAAATAACTGTAGCTTAGTGTATGATTTGAGATTAGAAATGAAAGAAGATGGCAATGGTATTAAGAGTGGAACCTAAAACCCCATGAATGAAAATCAACAACTCTCATTTCTCAAACATGGAGTATGTAGAAGATAAGGCGCAGTTAGTGAATAAAACGGAGTTTAGAATTTTATTATACATTTCACATTTGTAAATCTAAATTGGATGGTCAACACGGTCAATCAACGCCAATTCGTTGACTGGGCACCAAACTCAGATATTGACAAAGTTAGGCACCAAACGCGAATGTGTACCATTTTATAGGCACCAAACTCGAAATATCCCTTCTAATAATGAACTTTTAATCTCTTAAAAAGGTCATATATTACCTATAATAAAACATGGAAAGAAGGAGATAAGGTTTGCAACCGTTAATAACTTCTCAATGATTCTGGGATCTTCTTTAAGCTAGATAATCATCGCAAAATTTGAATAAAATACCATCAACACAAATGACTCAAGGAAGTCCGCAGGCTTCGTTAGATGTCGGAACTCTATGATCAAGACCAAATCATGAAACAGAAACTCCCCTTTAATAGAAAATTTTAAGAAAAAATATTTCCTGCACAAATTACATGTCTAGAGGCTTGAGAGTCGAAAAAGCTTGCATTTTGGATGCATTGACTCAAGGAAGTCCAGTGACTTCGTTAGAAGTCGAAATCCTTTTTTTAAAACCAAACTTTAAACAAGATAAACTCATTTTTATTATAAAATTTTCTAAAAAATGATTGTGGTAAACAATAATACATTTAAAGGCTCTACATGTTATCCAAATTGCATTATTACGTATGTTGATTCCAAAAATAAAGAGGGAAGTCATCCTTTACATTGAAAATAAGGATGTAACACCAATTTCTAAGCGTCCAAATCCTAAAAAGTTTCCTGTATACTTTGGGGAACTGAAAGACAGAGGTAACAGAAAAAGAATGAGGTCATTCCCACTTCGTATGAAGAAGGTATGAGCAAAATAGTCGAAAAAGAGATTACACAAAACCTTGGGGGACAAAGAGGGTTATATAAGTAGACAATATTTATAATAAGGGGTATTTTGATTTTGGTGCCTATAAAATGGCACACCTATTCCTTTGGTACCTAACTTTGTCGGAATTTGAGTTTGGTGTGGGTCCCAACCAAGCAGCTGACTTAACGGATGACTGGTCGACCGTTCACAAGCTATGTTGGAGCACAACTTGTTTCTCGGCCCCCGCCAAATTTTTTAAATGAATACGTGTCTTTGTGAATAATAGTTTAAACAATCATTATTTAATTTAACTAGTTCACTAACACGGACCACGGTAAGGAAATCTCTCTAGATCATTTTCCAAACACGTTACGAGCGTTCCAGAGAAATAAGGCTGACTTATCTGACTGCCATGATAACTATGGATTTACATAAAGTGGAACAAATTTAAATTATACAATAATGGTTAATTTGAAAAATGAATAGGTTCATTTACATGGATTCATTTGTTCAATACAATAATGGTTAGTTTGAATGTCTAAGGAAACAATTATTGGGGTTTACATGAGAGATAGATTTTGGATGATTTACCGGTAAACAATGAAAGGAGCTATGCTTATACTTTGGATTTAATTTTGTGTAAATAGGGGGTCATATGAGAAAATAACAGTAGCTCAGTGTATGATTTGATGTTAGCAATGAAACAAGATGGCAATGGTATTAAGAGTGGAACCTAAAACCCCGTGAATGAAAATCAACAACTCTCATTTCTCAAACATGGAGTATGTAGAAGATAAGGCGCAGTTAGTGAATAAAACGGAGTTTAGAATTTTATTAGACATTTCACATTTTTAACTCTAAATTGGATGGTCAACACGGTCAATCAACGCCAATTCGTTGACTGGGCACCAAACTCAGATATTGACAAAGTTAGGCACCAAACGCGAATGTGTACCATTTTATAGGCACCAAACTCGAAATATCCCTTCTAATAATGAACTTCTAATCTCTTAAAAATGTCATAGATTACCTACAATAAAACATGGAAAGAAGGAGATAAGGTTTGCAACCGTTAATAACTTCTCAATGATTCTGGGATCTTCTTTAAGCTAGATAATCATCGCAAAATTTGAATAAAATACCATAAACACAAATGACTCAAGGAAGTCCGCGGGCTTCGTTAGATGTCGGAACTCTATGATCAAGACCAAATCATGAAACACAAACTCCCCTTTAATAGAAAATTTTCAGAAAAAATATTTCCTGCACAAATTACATGTCTAGAGGCTTGAGATTCGAAAAAAGCTTGCATTTTGGATGCATTGACTCAAGGAAGTCCAGTGACTTCGTTAGAAGTCGAAATCCTTTTTTTAAAACCAAACTATAAACTAGATAAACTCATTTTTATTACAAAATTTTCTAAATAATGATTGTGGTAAACAATAATACATTTAAAGGCTCTACATGTTATCCAAATTGCAATTCTACATATGTTGATTCCAAAAAGAAAGAGGGAAGTCATCCTTTACATTGAAAATAAGGATGTAACACCAATTCTTAAGCGTCCAAATCCTAAAAAAATTCCTGTATACTTTGGGGAACTGAAAGACAGAGGTAACAGAAAAAGAATGAGGTCATTCCCACTTCGTATGAAGAAGTTATGAGCAAAATAGTCGAAAAAGAGATTACACAAAACCTTGGGGGACAAAGAGGGTTATATAAGTAGACAATATTTATAATAAGGGTTATTTTGAGTTTGGTGCCTATAAAATTGCACACCTTTGCCTCTGGTACCTAACTTTGTCGGAATTTGAGTTTGGTGTGGGTCCCAACCAAGCAGTTGACTTAACGGATGACTAGTGGACCGTTCACAAGCTGTGTTGGAGCACAACTTGTTGCTCGCCCCCCCGCCAAATTTTGTAAATAAATACGTTTCTTTGTGAATAATTTTTTAAACAATCATTATTTAATTTAACTAGTTCAGTAACACGGACCACGGTAGGGAAATCTCTCTAGATTATTTTCCAAATACGTTATGAGTGTTCAAGAGAAATAAGGCTGACTTATCTGACTGCCATGATAACTATGGATTTACATAAAGTGGAAAAAAATTTAAATTATACAATAATTGTTAATTTGAAAAATGAATAGGTTCATTTACATGGATTCATTTGTTCAACACAATAATGGTTAGTTTTAATGTCTAAGGAAACAATTATTGGGGTTTACATGAGAGATAGATTTTGGATGATTTACCAGTAAACAATGAAGGGAGCTATGCTTATACTATAGATTTAATTTTGTGTAAACAGGTGGTCATATGAGAAAATAATAGTAGCTCAGTGTATGATTTGAGATTAGCAATGAAAGAAGATGGCAATGGTATTAAGAGTGGAACCTAAAATCCCATGAATGAAAATCAACAACTCTCATTTCTCAAACATGGAGTATGTAGAAGATAAGGCACAATTAGTGAATAAAACGGAGTTTAGAATTTTATTAGACATTTCACATTTTTAACTCTAAATTGGATGGTCAACACGGTCAATCAACGCCAATTCGTAGACTGGGCACCAAACTCAGATATTGACAAAGTTAGGCACCAAACACGAATGTGTACCATTTTATAGGCACCAAACTCGAAATATCCCTTCTAATAATGAACTTCTAATCTCTTAAAAAGGTCATAGATTACCTATAATAAAACATGGAAAGAAGGAGATAAGGTTTGCAACCGTTAATAACTTCTCAATGATTTTGGGATCTTCTTTAAGCTAGATAATCATCGCAAAATTTGAATAAAATACCATAAACACAAATGACTCAAGGAAGTCCGCGGGCTTCGTTAGATGTTGGAACTCTATGATCAAGACCAAATCATGAAACAGAAACTCCCCTTTAATAGAAAATTTTCAGAAAAAATATTTCCTGCACAAATTACATGTCTAGAGGCTTGAGAGTCGAAAAAAGCTTGCATTTTGGATGCATTGACTCAAGGAAGTCCAGTGACTTCGTTAGAAGTCGAAATTCTTTTTTTAAAACCAAACTATAAACTAGATAAACTCATTTTTATTACAAAATTTTCTAAAAAATGATTGTGGTAAACAATAATACATTTAAAGGCTCTACATGTTATCCAAATTGCATTTTTACGTATGTTGATTCCAAAAATAAAGAGGGAAGTCATCCTTTACATTGAAAATAAGGATGTAACACCAATTGCTAAGCGTCCAAATTCTAAAAAGTTTCCTGTATACTTTGGGGAACTGAAAGACAGAGGTAACAGAAAAAGAATAAGGTCATTCCCACTTCGTATGAAGAATTTATGAGCAAAATAGTCGAAAAAGAGATTACACAAAACCTTGGGGGACAAAGAGGGTTTTATAAGTAGACAATATTTATAATAAGGGGTATTTTGAGTTTGGTGCCTATAAAATGGCACACCTTTTCCTTTGGTACCTAACTTTGTCGGAATTTGAGTTTGGTGTGGGTCCCAACCAAGCAGTTGACTTAAAGGATGACTGGTCGACCGTTCATAAGCTGTGTTGGAGCACAACTTGTTTCTCGTCCCCCGCCAAATTTTGTAAATGAATACGTGTCTTTGTGAATAATAGTTTAAACAATCATTATTTAATTTAACTAGTTCACTAACACGGACCACGGTAGGGAAATCTCTCTAGATCATTTTCCAAACACGTTACGAGCGTTCCAGAGAAATAAGGCTGACTTATCTGACTGCCATGATAACTATGGATTTACATAAAGTGGAAACAAATTTAAATTATACAATAATGGTTAATTTGAAAAATGAATAGGTTCATTTACATGGGTTCTTTTGTTCAATACAATAATGGTTAGTTTGAATGTCTAAGGAAACAATTATTGGGGTTTACATGAGAGATAGATTTTGGATGATTTACCGATAAACAATGAAGGGAGCTATGCTTATACTTTGGATTTAATTTTGTGTAAACATGTGGTCATATGAGAAAATAACATTAGCTTAGTGTATTATTTGATGTTAGCAATGAAAGAAGATGGCAATGGTATTAAGAGTGGAACCTAAAACCCCGTGAATGAAAATCAACAACTCTCATTTCTCAAACATGGAGTATGTAGAAGATAAAGCGCAGTTAGTGAATAAAACGGAGTTTAGAATTTTATTAGACATTTCACATTTTTAACTCTAAATTGGATGGTCAACACGGTCAATCAACGCCAATTCGTTGACTGGGTACCAAACTCAGATATTGACAAAGTTAGGCACCAAACTCGAATGTGTACCATTTTATAGGCACCAAAATCGAAATATCCCTTCTAATAATGAACTTCTAATCTCTTAAAAAGGTCATAGATTACCTACAATAAAACATGGAAAGAAGGAGATAAGGTTTGCAACCGTTAATAACTTCTCAATGATTCTGGGATCTTCTTTAAGCTAGATAATCATCGCAAAATTTGAATAAAATACCATAAACACAAATGACTCAAGGCGATGTAGTTTTTCCTGTTGAGTACGAAGCCGATAGTGGTTTAGAGGAATCGGTTTATCTTGAAACTACCGTTTTCGAGTCGAACGATTTAGAAACTGTAATTGATGATGGTTTTGAGGAACGGTTTTATCCTGAGAATACTGTTTTAGAGTCGTACGATTTAGAAACAATAGTCTTAGATGAACTCGTAGATATTAATGAGAATAAACCTGACTTAGAATTATCAATTGCCCATTTTCAGGAATCTGATGACCTAGAAATTAGGGAGATTGTGACTAGTCTAATTAGAGACACTGAAAACTCTAAGTTTGAGGGTGATTATCATTATCCATATGCTTTAAGTCTTAGGAAGGTCCCTCACTTGGGACTTGACACCAATGCCTCAACCATACTACAAGATTATCTTCATACTAGCTGTCCCGAACCTAATGATGTCCAAGAAGAAGTTCAGTCGTTAAAAACCCATCCTCTGGTAGATGTGGTTAGCCCAGGCAATAACACCAAGTTTGAATTTGTTTTCCCACCACATAGTTTTTTTCCAAATGTGGGAACGTTTGTATTTAAAATGAGTCGAATATTCAGTTCTGAGACTAAGCCTAAGTACTTTAGGTTAATAGAATCGACCCATTTTCCTAAGAATGACCACTACTCTCACTGTAGTCAATTATATAAGTCAAACCTGATTGACTTAGAGGATCCTCAGTTATTTAGGTTATTATTATGTGCTTCTAAGTTTTTATTTGAGTTTTTACAGACTCTAAGACCTAGTGATTCAGATCCCATCTATAAAGAAACGCAACCAATGAAAATATTTTATTTAGACCTTTTCATAGAACCTGAATCTGAACCGCAATTAGCGATAGTTATCAGGAAACTAGGTAAGGGAATGCTTGTCTTATTCATTTTCTTGGTTTACTGCGGTTTCTGTTGGTCAGCTCTATTTGGTTTCGAAGACCCACAGTTATTCCGACTACTGTTATACGGTTTGAGTTGACTAATCATTTCCTAAGTCTGGCTGAAGACTATAAACTTAGCACTTCTTGGGAGGTAACCCAATATTCTCATGCAACCAGTTAATATCTTTCTTTAACTCTTTTGCTTCAAATGGTAACAGTTTCTCCTTGTTCATGTTTTTAATTTTATCTTTAGAACATTGAGGACAATGTTAGATTTAAGTTTGGGGGTATGGGAGAAACTTTTTAGTTGTATGATTTATAAACTCCAGAGCCTAGAAATTTATGCCTATTAAGGATAGCACTAACCAATCTAAGTAGATGGAAGCATTTTGGTTTGAGGAGTTGAGGCACCAATCTGACTAGATGGAAACATCTAGAAGAGTCTATTCATAAAATCACAGAGCTCAGGTGTTAGAAATAACATGATAGTTTCGCCATATCTCGTTTGAGTCCTTTTCACTTCTGTTTTTATTTTTTTCATTTTCAACTATGTTTGTCTAAGTGATTAGGTGGGGCTCACGATTCAAGTTGTTACCATTTCTAGAGTGAAATAGAGTGATTGAGTTACATATGAAAAAAAAAAAGACTAGACCATGAGACCAATCGGAATAAATTTTAACACTTGGATAGCAATATGTGTGTGTTTTCCCTGTCTCCGTTACCTAAACAAGCGTGGAATGCAGGACCCATGGGAACTATCATGTAATCTGCTGACAAGAAGCATGCGCTTGGATAAAAAATATCTATTCATGCAGTTAAAAAAAAAATCGAAAAAGAACGAGAAATTGTTCTATGTAGTCAACCACTGGTTCCCTTGTATATGCCAGATTGTTGATCTAGATTTAGGTTATCGACCACTGGTTCCCTTGTATACGCCAGTTTGTCGATATTAGTCAGACCAGTATCTCAATCCATTAGGATAGGTTCATTTTGGCAGTGGCCTTCAGACAGATATGAGAAACATTGTTCACTTAGTCAACATCAAAACCATATATGTTTTTCTATATCCATCTCTTAATCTTTCCATGTGTTAAGTATTGAATCCGAATATGATGTCCATTGTGAAACTATGTTAGTAGAGCTCTGTCACTTATATATGAATTTTAGTATGCTTGAGTGCAAACTCGTGTACAACAATTGGAATTTCGCTTCAGGGTACTTCCTCCAATAATCAATAAGTATGCCAACCAAGGAGGTTCTTTATTGCCTTCAAAGATTTTGCATAGATAGTTAGGGTCTGGAGTAAAGATTTTGTGGGTATATCTCTGGTAAGCCCTCCCGAGACTATAACTCGGCCATTAGGGCCACCTAGGGGTTTAAAGGCTTATTGCATGCGCTAAATGCAATCGACGATGCCTGCGAAAGTGAGTTAGGATTTTATTTTGTAGTTTTATTTTGCTCGGGACTAGCAAATAATAAGTTTGGGGGTATTTGATAGATGCATTTATGTGTCTAATATAGCTCAATTGTATACATTGTTAGTGCCCGATTTTGTACTTATTATGGTATTTTATTTATTTGTAGGTGTTTTTGGAAGAATAAGGCTTTGCGGCGAAATTGGCTGAAAATATGGCATTTGGACCTCCGTTGATAGAGTACCGGAAGCGCCCCAGAAGTGTCCTGGAAGTACCCCAGAAATGTCCCGGAGGAACCCCTAAAAAGTGCGGAAAATGTCCCAGAAGAATTGTTATACGGACCCTTGATTTTGGATAAGGGGTAACCTAATTACTAAGGGGTAACCCATTTTCAGGCAGCTGCTAAAGGGAGAAAAGAACTGGCTAGGGGGCATACCTTCTTCACGTTTGAATTAGAAAGTTGGCGGGAAAATTTCGTTATTCTACTGCCAAAAATCTCGATCAAATTTCGATGGGGTTGTGGTGCGATTAAAGGGCTGGAATTAATTGGGCTTACCATGTGGACTTATAGGAAGCTAACGTGGGTGATTTGAAGGGCCAGAATTGGCTGGATAGGCCGCACAAGTCATCAGAGAAGAAAAGGGAGAAGGGTCCTGTTGAGCTTTTTCCAGAGAGATTGAACACCTACAAAACTCTCCAAAGATAGATATCTATCTAAGGAAGAGTTTAGATAACTCAGGAAGGTTCGAATACGCATAGGATACCTAAATATGACACGTGTAGAAAATCCGTAAAAAAAAGGAAACCGAGTTATACTCGGATTCTAAAACTTCCTGTTGTGTATATAAAGGTTTGTTAGAGTCTTAAGAAGTGATCAGGGAGTTTGGGGAGGTTTGGAGGCCAGCAGAGAGGCGCAGGAGGGTCGACAGGAAGTTCCCTGCTGCAGCTGTCCGCCATTAACGAAGCTTGAAGAACACACCCGCAAAGACAGTCGTTTATCGACAGTCTTAAACTGCAGAAGACAGCGACAGTTTCTGTCAACTATCGTTGTTCGCTTAGGCAACAGTCTTTTCTTCCGTTACTAAACCTTCTTTTGTAACGTCTCAACAGCGCCTTCGCAATAGTAACTGCTGTTGCGATTTTTCTGTTGGGTTGTTTACTTCTTCTAATCAACTTTTTGAGCTATAAAACATGTATTTTGAGCAAGTGATTAATATGAGAAAAAAAGCTAAACATCTTAGCCAAGGCAACGGAGGAAGCCATTGTTTCATGAAAAGTGGTATAATTCTATTTTATTTATTTATTGCAATATTATTTACATGATTATTTGCATAGAACTTAAGAGAATAATTGATTTTTTTGAGTTGTTGTGAATCGTTTTGATGGAGCATGCTTAGTTTTAATACTTTTGATGTTTCATGTTTGGTGATTACAATTATTACTTCAAAAATCTATCATAGGTAAATATTAGAATCACTTTTAAAAGAAAAATTGCATGAATATTGATTAGAGTTTATCTATTGATTGGTCATTGGTGGAATCTTGAGTCTTGGTATTTTCTTATTATCTTTGAAACACTCTTATTCAATTTTCTAAAATCCTTCACAAGTTCGAGAGAACGATAACTTTATTACCACTATTACAAACACATCAATTTTTGGCGCCGCCGACGCGGACTTGTTTTTAGGGTTTTATATTATTTTTTTTAGGTTTTCTTTTAGTGTTTTTTTATTATTATTATTTTTGTTCCTTTTTACTCGTTTATTTTTGTTTTTTTTCAGACTTGGAGCTGAGCTAAGGAAAAGATAAAGTGCTGAAAAGAGAAGCGAAGCCAAAGAAGGAAAGCAAAGAAAAAAGGAGTGAAGAAGAAGATTTTTTTTTTTAGTATTCTTTTTATTTTTGTTAGTATTTTTAGAAGTTGTATTAGGGTTTATTTACTAGATTGTATTTTTTTTTTGTTTTGGACTTTGGACATTTTTGGGCATTTCTTTTGGACATTATTATTTTTAAACCCTAAGGAAGGGTTAAATTAAATACAAACTGTATGCAGGGAAGGACGACGATTACGTTATCGTCTCGGCCCCTCGGGTTCGTACATGACATAGGAGTCGTGGCCCGAGTCGACTTTAGCGGTTCTTCGCCCGTCTGGTACGGGAGGTAAAATTCTAATCACATGTGAATCCCCTGTCAGCGGGTTTACTATCTGCCTTAAGGTGATTCATTGTTTGAGGACGAACCTGACTGTTTTTATATTCCTAGTAAAGGGCAAGGCCTGGCCCAAACAAGATAAGGGTTCGGATTTCATCACCGTTCCCTTCTTGCCCGTTTTAGGAAAACAAAACCTAACGCGAACCCAAGCTTTAAAATCTGATTAGAAAGAGACCTATAGGGTATCGAGCTTGTTAGGAAAATTTTTCGAAGGATATTGATTACCTTTTAAGCAATTTCAAAGGTCATGATGACTTCTGGGAGTTAAAACAAGCCGCCTTGTAACGCCGGTGAGGCCTTGGGTATCAAAGCTCCATTGAGCTTCCCTCGCCTCAGTTTCATCTCACATTAGCTCGAATTGATCCTGAGGGGTTGCTCAAACTGTAACGAATTCCCCTTTGAGAGATAGAAGCTAGTCTAGAAACAATAAGTGGAGCCATCATGCTTTTTGTTTGCTAGAAATATTTAGGTTTGTTTTGGTGAAGTCGAGTCGGCCTTGTTTGTGATTGTGTAGAATTCCCTTGCAATTAAGAATGTCAAACTGGTATAATAGAAGCCAATACAATGAGTATCGACCTGAAGTTGATTATGGACATCATCAATTTTATGACCATAATGTGAATAGTGGTTGGGAACACCAATCTTTTCAAGGTTATGGCTCGTATCATAGTGAGCCCAACTACTATCCACACGCCCACCGGTCATACGAGCAAAATTCTGCTAATGCCTCTGTAATTGAGTCGTCACGTAAGTTAGCCGAGACAGCACGTAAGTTCGCTGAAATGAATAACATAGTTATGGACGAAAATAATGCAATGAGTGAACTTTCTTCACATGATTTCCTAGATTATGTCAGGACTTCATGTGAGTCGGCCCAAAAGCTTTTGTTAGATACCCAAGAGAGGAATAGAATTGCTCAAAATGATCTTAATTTCCAATACAGTGTTTTCAATAATGCCCTTGAAGTCAATAGTACATGTATGCCTAATTTAGAGGATGAGGTTAGAATAAAAAACACTACTTGTTTATATATGGTTCAATCATCTTCGTACGATTATGATGATGAGGATAGTGTTGATGAAGAATCTGAAACATATAGGCATAGTGATCAGGAAGCTAGTAATCCAATTGAGCTTTATAGTGATTATATTATTTCTAGTTCAAATCCAAATAATTATTATGATTATTCACCTATTCAAAAGGACGAGGATTTGATTAGGGATTCCATCGTTTTAGGCGATGTAGTTTTTCCTGTTGAGTACGAAGCCGATAGTGGTTTAGAGGAATCGGTTTATCTTGAAACTACCGTTTTCGAGTCGAACGATTTAGAAACTGTAATTGATGATGGTTTTGAGGAACGGTTTTATCCTGAGAATACTGTTTTAGAGTCGTACGATTTAGAAACAATAGTCTTAGATGAACTCGTAGATATTAATGAGAATAAACCTGACTTGGAAGAATCAATTGCCCATTTTCAGGAATCTGATGACCTAGAAATTAGGGAGATTGTGACTAGTCTAACTAGAGAAACTGAAAACTCTAAGTTTGGGGGTGATTATCATTCTCCATATGCTTTAAGTCTTAGGAAGGTCCCTCACTTGGGACTTGACACCAATGCCTCAACCATCCTACAAGATTATCTTCATACTAGATGTCCCGAACCTAATGATGTCCAAGAAGAAGTTCAGTCGTTAGAAACCCATCCTCTGGTAGATGTGGTTATCCCAGGCAATAACACCAAGTTTGAATTTGTTTTCCCACCACATAGTTTTTTTTTTCCAAATGTGGGAACGTTTGTATTTAAAATGAGTCGAATATTCAGTTCTGAGACTAAGCCTAAGTACTTTAGGTTAATAGAATCGACCCATTTTCCTAAGAATGACCACTACTCTCACTGTAGTCAATTATGTAAGTCAAACCTGATTGACTTAGAGGATCCTCAGTTATTTAGGTTATTATTATGTGCTTCTAAGTTTTTATTTGAGTTTTTACAGACTCTAAGACCTAGTGATTCGGATCCCATCTATGAAGAAACGCAACCAATGAAAATATTTTATTTAGACCCTTTCATAGAACCTGAATCTGAACCGCAATTAGCGATAGTTATCAGGAAACTAGGTAAGGGAATGCTTGTCTTATTCATTTTCTTGGTTTACTGCGGTTTCTGTTGGTCAGCTCTATTTGGTTTCGAAGACCCACAGTTATTCCGACTACTGTTATACGGTTTGAGTTGACTAATCATTTCCTAAGTCTGGCTGAAGACTATAAACTTAGCACTTCTTGGGAGGTAACCCAATATTCTCATGCAACCAGTTAAAATCTTTCTTTAACTCTTTTGCTTCAAATGGTAACAGTTTCTCCTTGTTCATGCTTTTAATTTTATCTTTAGAACATTGAAGACAATGTTAGATTTAAGTTTGGGGGTATGGGAGAAACTTTTTAGTTGTATGATTTATAAACTCCAGAGCCTAGAAATTTATGCCTATTAAGGATAGCACTAACCAATCTAAGTGGATGGAAGCATTTTGGTTTTAGGAGTTGAGGCACCAATCTGACTAGATGGAAACATCTAGAAGAGTCTATTCATAAAATCACAGAGCTCAGGTGTTAGAAATAACATGATAGTTTCGCCATATCTCGTTTGAGTCCTTTTCACTTCTGTTTTTATTTTTTTCATTTTCAACTATGTTTGTCTAAGTGATTAGGTGGGGCTCACGATTCAAGTTGTTACCATTTCTAGAGTGAAATAGAGTGATTGAGTTACATATGAAAAAAAAAAAGACTAGACCATGAGACCAATCGGAATAAATTTTAACACTTGGATAGCAATATGTGTGTGTTTTCCCTGTCTCCGTTACCTAAACAAGCGTGGAATGCAGGACCCATGGGAACTATCATGTAATCTGCTGACAAGAAGCATGCGCTTGGATAAAAAATATCTATTCATGCAGTTAAAAAAAAATCGAAAAAGAACGAGAAATTGTTCTATGTAGTCAACCACTGGTTCCCTTGTATATGCCAGATTGTTGATCTAGATTTAGGTTATCGACCACTGGTTCCCTTGTATACGCCAGTTTGTCGATATTAGTCAGACCAGTATCTCAATCCATTAGGATAGGTTCATTTTGGCAGTGGCCTTCAGACAGATATGAGAAACATTGTTCACTTAGTCAACATCAAAACCATCTATGTTTTTCTATATCCATCTCTTAATCTTTCCATGTGTTAAGTATTGAATCCGAATATGATGTCCATTGTGAAACTATGTTAGTAGAGCTCTGTCACTTATATATGAATTTTAGTATGCTTGAGTGCAAACTCGTGTACAACAATTGGAATTTCGCTTCAGGGTACTTCCTCCAATAATCAATAAGTATGCCAACCAAGGAGGTTCTTTA